>NC_134692.1:90133060-90160560 GCF_050947455.1 Rhinoderma darwinii | reverse complement strand
AAGCTACATTGCCCGATTTCAAGAATTCCTTATTTAACAGCATATGATTATACACTGGCAATAAAATGGGCGTGACTTCCTCCCTCATAAGTTTGTAAAAATCGCTAGAAAATCCATCTGGCCCTGGCGCTTTGTTATTCGTCAATGATTTAATGGTCGATATGATCTCTTGTTCCGTGATCAATGCATTTAATGCTTCTCTATCAGAGTCCGAGAGAGATGGTAACGTTAAGGAGTCCAGAAACTCCCTCCCCTCAGTCCTCTCCGAAGTGTCCTGTGCATATAGCGCAGTGTAATAATCTCCCAGTATATCATTGATGATCTTTGGATCTTTCTGTACTTCCCCGTTCCCATCTCTCAACCCCCCTATGTGAGTCGGGCGAAATTGTCCTTTCGCCATTTTGGCCAGCAGGGAGCCTGATTTGTTCCCATATCTAAAAAAAATGTGCAGTTGTTTGCTCTCTCTGGAACCTTTCTTTTTTATCCAGCCACATTTCAAACTCTGCCTTAGCCGTGAGCCAGTCCCCCCTAAGCGCTAGTGTAGAGTTTGCCAAGTACGCTGTGTATTTCATGCGAAGATTCCTACTAGACTCGTTATAATGCTTGTTGGTTTTTCGTTTAAGCGACGCCACATAAGAAATGATCCTCCCCCTCAGCACTGCCTTGGCTGTGTCCCAAAACAAGTGGCTGTTCTCTCTATGAGCTTGGTTTTCCTGACTATATTCCCATAACCACCCCTTCAAGCATGATTGAAAGGATTCATCAGTTGCCAAAAACTACGGAAATTTCCACAATATATCCGACCCCCTTTTAAATGTATCTGCCAAGATCAGAGAAACCGGTGAATGGTCTGAAATCACCAAGTCCTCTATGCGAGCACTAAGGATCCAAGGGAGGAGCACCGGAGAAGCCATAAAGTAGTCAATGCGCGACCATGCGGTATGCGCATGAGAAAAATTAGTGAATTCTCTACCTAATGGAAATTGTGTTCTCCATACATCTACCATGCCCGTGGAAGACAGTAATGGGGCCAAGACTTTATCGTGTGTTCTTTCAACCAATACCCTACCATCTCCCCTTCGCCTGTCCTCTGTTGTGCATAAGACTGAGTTAAGGTCCCCTCCCAGTAGAATCTGAGGTTCTTTATCCGCTAAAAGTTTTCCTTCCAGAAATTGAAAAAAGACCCAATTGTTGTCATTCGGTGCATATATACAGTACAAACTCACTCTCCCCATGGCGCCATCTAAGATCACATGCAAATATCTGCCCCCCTCATCCCGCTCAGAAGTAATCACAGAACATTCAATTCTTTTGTGTATGAGGAGTAAGACGCCCGCCTTGCCATTAACTGCTGGAGAGCCCATTACTGTGCCCACCCATAATTTGCGCATTCTCTGGAAATCACGTTCCAATAGATGGGTTTCCTGCAAAATCGCTATATCCGCTTTCAGCTTTTTCAGGTGGCGAAGAACCATCATGCGTTTATGTGGGGACTGCAGTCCCTTCACATTCCATGTTATTACTTTAGGCATCTCACAGTAATGGCAAAGCAAACCTCATCCACCGAGACCGTTCCCCCCCCTCCTTCCCCCTCCCTAAACATAAAACAGAATTGAAACCCCAACAACAAATCATTACTAGTTTCAGACTTCTCTTTTTTCGCACATTTTAGCGTGAAATCTCTGTACATTCCACTACTAGAAACCCCTTGGTATACCATGAACCCCCTGTATACCCGGAAAGTATCAACAACACCTTACACTCCCACCCGACTCCTTGCAAAAATTTCCTCAAGCCTCACTTCAGCTGCGCCCTCCCCTACCATTAACATCAGTAAACCTCAACCTCCGATGCACCGATAGGTATAACAATTATGTCTCAGACAATGCGAAACTTAAAATAACATGAGTCTCCTTCCATCACCGCCTGAGCATCTCCCTTCAATCCGGAGAAGAAGAGGTGAGACCCCTCCTGATACTCCTGTTTCTGGAACGTCCCCTGCGAGGCAGACCGTCTCTGTGTGTCTGGCTATCACCATTGTTGTCTTTGTACAAGCTTTCCACATATTTAGCCGCCTCCCCTGGAGAAGAAAACGATTCCACCCCACCACCGGGCTCGAAGATCCTGAGAATGGCGGGAAACATCAAAGAGAACCGAATGCGTTTCTGGACCAGTAGAGAGCACACCGTGCTAAAAGCCCGCCGCTTACGTGTAACCTCAGCCGAGTAATCTCCAAACATTAGGATTCTGTTGCCTCGTACTCTCACTTGTGCCGATGACCTTCGGTAGGCCTGTAACACATTCGTTTTATCCACATAGTCCAGGTACTTCACAATGACTGGACCCGGCGCCATCTTGGGTCACACTTCTCATCGGTCCCACTCTATGAGCTCTCTCCGCTCTCAGCGGGGCTGGCAATGCCAGCGCCTGAGGCAACTCCACCGCACACAACTTTAGCAGCTGGCCTGCTGGTATAGGCTCTGGGAGCCCAATAATACGTAAATTGCTCCTCCTCGAGCGATTCTCCAGGTCATCCACTTTATCAACCAGCTGTAGATTACAAGCTATCACCTTTTTCACCTCCTCCTGCATTCCCGCTAGCTCATCCTCCAATAAACTGAACCGTTGTTCCAAATCGTTAATTCGTTCCGCCTGAGCTGAAACATCCGACTGAATTTGGTGCAATAATTTCGACACCGTCGCCTCCAAAGAAGCTGTGATATCTGGGGCTATAAGTTTCGCTACTACCCTGGCCAAGACTCGACATGAAATGTCCATATTGTGAAACATAGTCTCAGGCTCACCTTCTTCCACTTCTGGCTGCACCAGAGGAGGTTGTGATGCCGAGCACGAGCTCGTACTCCTCGTGTTCCTGGCCGGCTCAGGCGCCATTTTCCCCAGCGGCAGCATGTCGTCAGTCTGCAGGGCCTGTGATTTTAATCCTGGGGTCCCGGTTTTCACCAGATATCTCTCCATACGCCGGAGAGAAGTCTGTACGTAGGGTAGTCGGCCAGCAGCCTCAGGTCAGGTATCAAAGCCTCGGGACCCCGGTTTTTGAGTCGGGTTAACGGAGCTCTCCTTACTCGCGTCTACTCATGTGCGCGCCGGAACCGGAAGTCCTTCCCTGTTATGACTTTTAATGCACGGTGTCCCTGTCTCTGGCTACAAAGAAACCGCTGTACCAACCTCTCCTGATGCTAAACCCTCAGTGTGCATATACACTACCGTTCAAAAGTTTGGGGTCACCCAGACAATTTTGTGTTTTCCATGAAAACTCACACTTATATTTATCAAATGAGTTGCAAAATGACTAGAAAATATAGTCAAGACATTGACAAGGTTAGAAATAATGATTTTTATTTCAAATAATAATTTTCTCCTTCAAACTTTGCTTTCGTCAAAGAATGCTCCATTTGCAGCAATTACAGCATTGCAGACCTTTGGCATTCTAGCTGTTAATTTGCTGAGGTAATTGGGAGAAATTTCACCCCATGCATCCAGAAGGTCCTCCCACAAGTTGGATTGGCTTGATGGGCACTTCTTGCGTACCATACGGTCAAGCTGCTCCCACAACAGCTCTATGGGGTTGAGATCTGGTGACTGCGCTGGCCACTCCATTACAGATAGAATACCAGCTGCCTGCTTCTTCCCTAAATAGTTCTTGCATAATTTGGAGGTGTGCTTTTCGTCATTGGCCTGTTGTAGGATGAAATTGGCTCCAATCAAGCGCTGTCCACAGGGTATGGCATGGCGTTGCAAAATGGAGTGATAGCCTTCCTTATTCAAAATCCCTTTTACCTTGTACAAATCTCCCACTTTACCAGCACTAAAGCAACCCCAGACCATCACATTACCCCCACCATGCTTGACATATGGCGTCAGGCACTCTTCCAGCATCTTTTCAGTTGTTCTGCGTCTCACAAATGTTCTTCTGTGTGATCCAAACACCTCAAACTTCGATTTGTCTGTCCATAACACTTTTTTCCAATTTTCCTCTGTCCAATGTCTGTGTGCTTTTGCCCATATTAATCTTTTCTTTTTATTAGTCCGTCTCAGATATGGCTTTTTCTTTGCCACTCTGCCCTGAAGGCCAGCATCCCGGAGTCACCTCTTCACTGTAGACGTTGACACTGGCGTTTTGCGGGTACTATTTAATGAAGCTGCCAGTTGAGGACCTATGAGGCGTCTATTTCTCAAACTAGAGACTCTAATGTACTTGTCTTGTTGCTCAGTTGTCCAGCGGGGCCTCCCAGTTCTATTTCTACTCTTGTTAGAGCCTGTTTGTGCTGTCCTCTGAAGGGAGTAGTACACTCCGTTGTAGGAAATCTTCAGTTTCTTGGCAATTTCTCGCATGGAATAGCCTTCATTTCTAAGAACAAGAATAGACTGTCGAGTTTCACATGAAAGCTCTCTTTTTCTAGCCATTTTGAGAATTTAATCGAACCCACAAATGTAATGCTCCAGATTCTCAACTAGCTCAAAGGAAGGTCAGTTTTATAGCTCCTCTAAACAGCAAAACTGTTTACAGCGGTGCTAACATAATTGCACAAGGGTTTTCAAGTGTTTTCTAATCATCCATTAGCGTTCTAACACAGTTAGCAAACACAATGTATCATTAGAACACTGGAGTGATGGTTGCTGGAAATGGGCCTCTATACACCTATGTAGATATTGCATTAAAAACCAGACGTTTGCAGCTAGAATAGTCATTTAGCACATGTATAGAGTGTATTTTTGATTAATTTAATGTTATCTTCATTGAAAAAAAACTGTGCTTTTCTTTCAAAAATAAGGAAATTTCTAAGTGACCCTAAACTTTTGAATGGTAGTGTATCAATTGTTATCCTTTTTTTTTTGGGAGGCAAGATGACCAAAAAACAGCAATTCTGGCATATTTTTTTAGTTCTTTTTATACAGCGTTCACCATGCGTTATAAATTACATGTTACCTTTATTCTGCATGTCAGTCCGATTCCGGTAACATCTAATTTATAGCACATTTTATGTTTTACAACTTTTTGCACAATAAAATAACTTTTGGAAAGAGAACGGATTTTTTCTGTTGCCAAGTTGTGAGAGCCATAACGGTTTTAAATTTTTCGTCGACGGAGCCGTATGAGGGCTTGTTTTTAGTGAGTCGAGTTATAGTTTTTATAGGTACCATTTTTAGGTACATGCAACTTTTTGTTCACTTTATTTCAATTTTTGGAAGACAAAGTGACCAAAAAATAGCAATTATGTCAGTATTTTTTAGTTATTTTTTTACGGCGTTCACTGTGCGGAATAAATAACGTCATATTTTTATAGTCAAGGTCGTTACGGTCGCAGCGATACCAAATATGTATGGCTTTATTATTTTTTTCAATAATAAATGACTTGAAAAGGGAAAAAGGGTGATTGCGTTTTGTGTTATTATTTTAAACTTTTATTGTATTTTTTACAACTTTTATTTTTACTTTTTTTACACTTTTCTTTAGTCCCACTAGGGGACTTGAAGGTCCAACTGTTTGTTTGATGTTCTAATACATTGCACTACCTATGTAGTGCAATGTATTAGAACTGTCAGTTGTTCACTGACAGCAAGCCGATCAGGCTCCGCCTCCAGGCGGGGCCTAATCGGCTATCGTAATGGCAGATAGGAAGCCATTGTTAGGCATCCTGTTGCCATAGTAACAGTCGCCAGCCTTGCCATCGTATGGCAGGGCTGCCGATTGCATACAAACCACTTTGATGCAGCGATTGCATTGAATCGCTTCATTGAAGGGGTTAATGGCAGGAATCGGAGCTAGCTCCGGTTCCTACCGATAGATCGGGGTGTCCGCTGTAACATACAGCGGACACCCACTGTTGATGACGCCGGCTCCTCTTCTGAGCCGGAAGCTGAGCCGGCGCCATCTTGCCGATGGTACCGGAAGCCTCCTGGGCCCCGCCGACAACGGGGCATAGGAGGATTCCGTTACTGACGGACCGGGAGGTAAGTATTAGCCCTCCGATCGCCTTTGCAGCCACCGGCAACCCAGCGATCACGTTGCTGGGGTGCCGGTGGCTATAAACTCCTCACATTCTGCGATCTCTATTGAACGCAGAATGTGAGGGGTTAATCGGTCGGATCGGAGGCTAGCTCCGGTCCTGGCCAATACCTCAGGGTGCCAGCTGTAACACTCCTGAGCCAGCTTCATCTCCTTCACGTACAGTTACGTGGAGATGCTGGAAAAGGCCATCTCCCATGACGTAACTGTACGTGAAATTGCTGGAAGGGGTTAAGGACTTCTTGCCTGGAATTGAGTGCTGCTGCCTTCGTGTGTGTGTGTGTGTGTGTGTGTGTGTGTGTGTGTGTGTGTGTGTGTGTGTGTGTGTGTGTGTGTGTGTGTGTGTGTGTGTGTGTGTGTGTGTGTGTGTGTAAAAACTTTGGACAGGTCCCCAAAAGGGGAGGTGGATCAGGGATCTTTATGGGGTTAAAAAACGGGTTTGTGTAGTGTTTTACACTTGTGAGGGGACACACTAATGTCTCTCAGGTCCGATCTCCTCAGAACTGTCATAATTGTGGAGTGACTGACCAATCACAGCGATTCCCTGGGGGGTAGAGTCGCGATTGGTCCCGCCGCCGATAGCTGTGACAATCAGCTGTATGTGACAGCTGAAGTCACTGTCCGGTCACTGTTTGTGTACAAGCGGTGACCGTTTAACCATCTGGGCGTTTTTACTTCTTTTACTAGCTGGGTGTTGTGATTCATCCACTTCTCTTCGTTAACACCCAGCTTCTGGCAGTGCACAGACACACAGCGTGTTCTCGAGAGATCACGCTGTGACGTCACTTCCTGCCCCAGGTCCTGCATCGTGTCGGACGAGCGAGGACACATCGGCACCAGGCGACAGAGGCTAAAGTTGATTCTGCAGCAGCATCGGCGTTTGCAGGTAAGTCGATGTAGCCTCTGTCGCCTGGTGCCGATGTGTCCTCGCTCGTCCGACACAATGCAGGAAGTGACGTCACAGCGTGATCTCTCGAACACGCTGTGTGTCTGTGCACTTCCAGAAGCTGGGTGTTAACGAAGAGAAGTGGATGATGCTGATTCGTCAGCATCATACACTTCTAGTCACAACGCCCAGCTAGTAAAAGAAGTAAAAACGCCCAGATGTACATACACAATACACGCCCACTTGTACATAACTTTAAACAAGCCCAGTTGTACTTAAGAGCCTCATTTGCATAAATATAAAAATGGTCATAACTTGGCCAAAAATGCTCGTTTTTGAAAAAACAAAACGTTACTCTTATCTACATTGCAGCGCCGATCTGCTGCAATAGGAGATAGGGGTTGCAAAATCTGGTGACAGAGCCTCTTTAAGCCTTTCACTGCAGAGGAAGTATATTTGTACATCCAGGTTCTGTGTCACTCTAAGGGCCTGTTCACTTCACGTTTGTGATGTTCGTTTAGCATGTATGTCGGGAGAGGTTTAGCGTGCACGTTGGGAGGTTTCCATAGGGCTTCATTAGGTGTAAAAAGGGTGTCTTTTCGGCCTCCGTCAGGCTGGTATACGTCAGAATAGCTTCTTTTTTTTTTTAAAGGATGGAATAATGTAGTAGACTATGCTTTTCCATCCTGGCGGATTCTACAGTTTTTAAAGTGAGACTATAGGTGACATATTCCACACTAGGGTATACGTCACAGGCAATAATGCCAATGTCTCTTTTGATCTAAACAATGTATGGAATTATCAGGATTATTATTAAATAGGTATTAATAGTTTCTATTAGGGTTGTCACGATCAGGTCCGGCCTTAGAATAGATGGCGCCCTGTGCGAAATTATCTTTCGGCACCCCACCCCATCATAAAAAAAATGCCCCATAAAGAAATATAATGCCCCACACAGTATAACGCCCCTTTAGTGCCCCCCATACAGTATAATAATATTTAATAACATAATATATTATAACCCCTTTAAGGACACAGTATTTTGTCCTCCTAATTGAGCCCACACAGAATTATGCCCCTTAAGTGCCACACACAGTATATTGCCCCCTTACCCTACACTCTAGAGAAATAACATTTTCCTCAGGGCACCCCTACCAAAAATTGTTTAGAGAAAGACAGAAAATGGCTAAAAGCAAGCACTACACTCTTAGGGTATGTTCACACAGCGTTTTTTGTAAGCCAAAAAAAATCTGCCTCAAAATTCCTTCATGAATTTTGAAGCAGATTTTGAAATGACGCAGTTATTTTACCTTTTTTTTTTTTTTTTAAGACGTTGAAGCTAATGCAACAGACGCAGGCAAAAAAGCACCAAACGTGCGCCACAGGTATTTTCTGCCTCCTATTAATTTCAATTGGAGCTCAGAGGTGGAAACCACTTGAAGACTATCAGCCCCCCACTCACAGTAAAATTACCATCAGCCCCCCACTCACAGTAAAATTACCATTAGCCCCCCACTCAGTAAAATGACCATCTGCTCCCCATTCACAGTAAAATGACCTTTAGCAGGGGCGTAACTAGGAAAGACTGGACCCCATAGCAAACTCTTGACCGGGGCCCCCCGGGGTGCCACAAGCAGCCCCCGTTATAAATCGTGCCCCCTGTAGAATGTGCCATACAGCCCCCTGTAGACAGTGCTATGTAGCCGCGCCTATAGACAGTGTCACACCCCATTTGTAGATAGTGCCCCCCCTTCCGCTTGTAGATAGTGACATACAGCCCCCTGTAGATAACGCCATAAAGCCCCCACTGTATATAGCGCTATACAGCTCCCACTGTATATAGTGCCACACAACAACTGGACGGACATCCAGTTCTCCCTGACTCACATCTCCTGTCTGCATCTCGATCGCAGACGGGAGTTGTTTTAACACCCCAGCATGCAGGCACAAGTGAGTTCTCTGGAGTTTAATTGTGGGGATTGTCCTCGGCGCGGCCGCTCGCAAAGCTGTGGCATGTTTACCATGCCCGGCAGGCTAGCGGTCGCGGGGAGGATCGATCTGTCACATTACACACACACCCCCTTGGTACGTCACAGAGGGGTGTGTCTGGGCAGGGCGGGCTAATGGGCAGTAATCAAATATAAAAGGCAGGGAATCCCTCATTACACTGACGGTACACGCCAGGGATAGGCGTTCTGTGTTTGCCTCCTACCAGGAAGGTTACATCACTTGCCACTGCAAGGGTGTTTTAACTAATGGACTCCCTTTTGCCACTGCAAACTTGCTCAAACCATTGAGTTTTTCCCTCGTGCAACGACAGCTGAGCAGGAAACTGAAATTTACTGCTCCATTGATTCAACATGCTCTGAATTATAGAGCATTCCTCTCCATATGAATCGACAGCCACACTCTAAGCAGCAAGCTCCAATTCTGGACATCAATGCTTCACTGACCTATCTCCCCTGAGGAATTGCCTGGTCAGCAAGAAACGCGTAGGGAGACCCACCTGTCGCTCTTTCACCATCCAGGAGAGGACGTAACACTATTTCTGGACACCTTGATGTGGAGGACTATTTACAGACAGAAACGGGGTAGGAGGACATTTGTCCCAACATTCCTTTCCTCCATATGTGACCAGAAGAACCATTCTAAATTGGGAAACCTTATAAAGGCGGACTGATCTTTATCTGCTGTCAATATAAATATATTTTTTGACAACAATTTGAAACGATGGGAAACAATTAAGTATATGTATGCAGTATTGGCAAATGGGTTCCTCATATTGTTTATATATCTGTTCATACCTATTTTATTCATACTAGTAAAAGTTATATGTTAGTACTCCGGATCTATTTTTTTCATTATACCGTAAGTCAACCTCCCGAGCAACGGCGGATATAAAAGCTAGTTTTATTAAAAAAACTTGATTTTATTGCGCAAACGCTGCAAAACATTAAAAAAAAACAACCTACATATGGTATCGCTGTAATCTTATCGACCTGCAGAATAAAGAAAAATTCTCATTTATAGCCCAGGGTGAACGCCGTAAAAAAAAAAGAATAAAAAACATTGTCAGAATTGATGGTTTTTGGTCACCTTTCTTGCCAAAAAATGTAATAAGAAGTGATCAGAAAACCGCATGTACCCCAAAATGGTACCAATGAAAACTACAGATTGCCCAGCAACAAATAAGCCCTCACACAGCTCAGTTGGAGAAAAAATTAAAAAGTTTAAGGCTCTCAGACTACAGCGATTCAAAATGTGCAGAGCGTTACAAAATATCGGATAACATCTGGCAACATTAATCAGTGCGACCCTGGCCACATATCTGTGGATTATTATTTATTTAGAGATATGTAATAGATGAATGCCCTCTTACAATTAATTGTAATATTTAGAGCAGAGAGAACCACACTAAGTGTACACCACCAAGGTAAATATGTATATAGAAAGTAGGGAAGGGACAGTGGGAAAGTCGTGTGGTTGAATAAAATGTAAAACATAATTTTTTTTTACTGATAATTGTATAATATTTAAAAAGCGCAATGTTGGATGAATAATTATCAGTGCCGATGTCCCCTCACTCACCACTGGAGACAGATTAATGTCTTATAATTAGCATACTCTGTATATGTAAATAAATAACGGATGCCTGTAACTGTTATATGACAAATTCTTAATGTCCTCCGTAGATAAATTACATTTTATTCAACCCCACGACTTTCCCACTGTCCCTTCCTTACTTTCTATACACTTATTATTTATTTACCCCATTATTATACCCTCTTATTATGCCCCTGATGTACTCCACACAGATTACATACGCCCCCACATTGTAAACTGAAATACCAGCAAAACTCCAAACAGAACTACTACTAAGCAAAATCTGCGCTCCAATATCCAAATGGCGCTCCCTCTCTTATGAGCTCTACAGCGTGCCCAAACAGCAGTTTATGTCCAAAGATATGGCATTGCCATACCCGGGAGAACCCAATTAACCCCTTCCTTCTTTAGCCACTTTTGACCTTCCTGACAGAGCCTCATTTTTCAAATCTGACATGTTTCACTTTATGTGGTAATAATGTCGAAATGCTTTCACCTATCCAAGCGACTCTGAGATTGTTTTCTCGTGACACATTGGACTTTATGTTACTGGCAAAATTAGCTCGATACATTCAGTATTTAATTGTGAAAAACACGAAAATATAGTGAAAAATTGCAAAAATTAGCATTTTTCTCAATTTAAATGTATCTGCTTGTAAGACAGGCAGTTATAACACACAAAATTGTTGCTAATTAACATCCCCCATATGTCTACTTTAGATTGGCATCGTTTTTTGAACATCCTTTTATTTTTCTATGACCTCACAAGGCTTAGAACTTTAGCAGCAATTTCTCACATTTTCAAGAAAATTTCAAAAGGCTATTCTTACAGGGGCCAGTTCAGTTGTGAAGTGGCTTTGAGGGCCTTATATATTAGAAACCCCCAAAAAGTCACCCCATTTTAAAAACTTCACCCCTCAAAGTATTCAAAACAGCATTTAGAAAATGTTTTAACCCTTTACACATTTAACAGGAATTAAAGCAAAGTAGAGGTGAAATTTACAAATTTCATATTTTTTTGCAGAAATAAGTTTTTAATACAATTTTTTTTATAACACAGAAGGTTTTACCAGAGAAATGCAACTCAATATTTGTTGCCCAGTTTCTGCAGTTTTAGGAAATATCCCAGATGTGGCCGTAGCGTACTACTGGACTGAAGCACCGGCCTCAGAAGCAAAGGAGCACCTAGTGGATTTTGGGGCCTTATTTTTGTTAGAATATATTTTAGGCACCATGTCAGGTTTGAAGGGCTCTTGCGGTGCCAAAACAGTGAAAATCCCCCAAAAGTGACCCCATCTGGGAAACTAGACACCTCAAGGAAATTATCTAGGGGTGTAGTGAGCATTTTGACCGCACAGGTTTTTTACAGAAATTATTGGAAGTAGGTCGTGAAAATTAAAATCAACATTTCTTCGAAGAAGATGTAGGTTTAGCGATTTTTTTTCTCATTTCCACAAGGACTAAAGGAGAAAAAGCACCGCAAAATTTGTAAAGCAATTTCTCCCGAGTAAAACACTACCCCACATGTGGTAATAAATGGATATTTGGACACACGGCAGGGCTTAGAAGGGAAAGAGCGCCGTTTGGCTTTTGGAGCTCAAATTTAGCAGGAATGGTTTGAGAGGCCATGTCACATTTACAAAGCCCCTGAGGGGACAAAACAGTGGAAACCCCCCACAAGTGACCCCATTTCGGAAACTACACCCATTGAGGAAATTATCTAGGGGTATAGTGAGCGTTTTGACCCCACAGGTTTTTTGCATAAATTATTGGAAGTAGGCTGTGAAAATGATCATCTAAATTTTTTCAAAGAAAATGTAGGTTTAGCTAATTTATTCTCATTTCCACAAGGACTGAAGGCGAAAAAGCACCGTAAAATTTGTAAAGCAATTTCTCCCGAGTAAAACAATACCCCACATGTGGTAATAAACGGCTGTTTGGACACACGGCAGGGCTTAGAAGGGAAAGGGCGCCATTTGGCTTTTGGAGTCCACATTTAGCAGGAATGGTTTGCGGAGGCCATGTCACATTTACGAAGCCCCTGAGGGGACAAAACAGTGGAAACCCCCCACAAGTGACCCCATTTTGGAAACGACACCCGTCAATGCATTTACCAAGGGGTGTAGTAAGCATTTTAACCCTGCAGGTGTTTTGTAGAAATTAGTGTTCACTTCGATGTTGCAGAGTGAAAATGGGATTTTCTTCCATAGATATGCCAATATGTGGTGCCCGGCTTGTGCCACCATAACAAGACAGCCCTCTAATTTTTATGCGGTGTTTCCCGGTTTTAGAAACACCCTACATGTGGCCCTAATCTTTTGCCTGGACATATGACAGGGCTCAGGAGTGAAGAGTACCATGCGGAGTGGAGGCCTAATTTGGCGATTTACAAAGTATTGGTTCACAACTGCAGAGGCTCAGATGTGAAATAATAAAAAGAAACCCCTGAGAAGTGACCCCATTATGGAAACTGCACCCCTCAAGGCATTTATTAAGAGGTGTAGTGAGCATTTTCACCCCACAGGTCTTTTCCATAAATGAATGCACTGCGGATGGTGCAAATTAAAAATTTATATTTTTCCCTAGATATGCCATTCAGTGGCAAATTTTTCATGCCAAGCTTATGACACTGGAGACACACACCCCAAAAATTGTTAAAAGGGTTCTCCCGGGTATGACGATGCCATATATGTTGAAGGAAACTGCTGTTTGGGCACGCTGTAGGGTTCAGAGCCGAGGGAGCACCATTTGGCTTTTGGAGAGCGGATTTTCCTTGGTACTAAATTTGTTTGAGTATTGCTGGTGTTTTATAATGTGGGGGTACATGTAAGCGGGGCGGAGTATATAAGGGGCATAGTCAGGTGGTATGAAAAAAATAAAATAATCCATAGATGTGTGTTACGCTGTGAAGCAATCCTTTCCGCACAGGCCAGTGTCGCACTGATAAATGGTGTAATTTCTTATCCCCCTTTTGGTCCACACTCTGCAATTTTGCTGGGAAGTTTTGTCCTGGTATAATACGGGCACCGTCGCTTCCAGCGGATATGTTTGGGCCCTCCCTTTCCTGGTTCCCTAATTTTAGGTCCTTGATAAATCGCCTCTTCAAACTGAAGAAATGTTCCCCTCGGGCACAACTGCATATTTTTTTATTTCCTGACTTATTGGAGCCATAACTAATTTTATTTTTCATAGACGTAGCGGTATGAGGGCTGGTTTGTTGCGGGATGAGCTGTAGTTATTATTGATACCATTTTGGGGTACATGTGACTTTTTGATCACCTTTTATCCTATTTTTTGGGATGCCAGGTAAACAAAAAAATGCAATTCTGGCACAGCTTTTTTCGTTTTTTTTATACAGCGTTCACCATGCGTTATAAATTACATGTTAACTTTATTCTGTGGGTCAGTACGATTCCGGCGATACCTATTTTATAGCACTTTTTTATGTTTTACAACTTTTTTCACAATAAAATTACTTTTGTAAAAAGAATGTATTTTTTTTCTGTCGCCAAGTTGTGAGAACCATAACGTTTTAATTTTTTTGTCGACGGAGGTGTATGAGGGCTTGTTTTTTGCGGGACGAGCTATAGTTTTTATAGGTACCATTTTTGGATACGTGCGACTTTTTGATCACTTTTTATTCTAACATTTGTAGGGCAAAGTGACTAAAAAACAGAAACTCTGGTAAAGTTTTTTACGTTTTTTTTTACGCTGTTCACCGCGTGCAATAAATAATACAATATTTTGATACCTCAGGTCGTTACGGTCGTGGCGATACCAAATACATATGGTTTATTATTATTTTTCAATAATAAAGGACTTGATAAGAGTAAAAGGGGGATTGTGTTTTATTTGATTACTTGAAACTTTTATTGTTTTCAAACTTTTATTTTTTGCACTTTTTTTTACACTTTTTTTACACTTTTTTTATACTTTTTTTACACTTTTCTTCAAGTCCCACTAGGGGACTTGAAGGTCCAACGGTCAGATTATTTTTTTTCTAATACATTGCACTACCTATGTAGTGCAATGTATTAGATCTGTCAGTCATTCACTGACAGCAAGCCGATTAGGCTTCGCCTCCCGGCGGGGCCTAAATCGGCTTCCGTAATGGCAGAGCAGGAGACCATTGTGTCTCCTGTTGCCATAACAGCAGTCGCCAGTCCCGATTGCCTGTCAGGGCTGGCGATCTGCTAGTAACCGCTACGATGCAGCAATCGCTTTCGATTACTGCATCAAAGGGGTTAATGGCGGGGATCGGAGCTAGCTCCGGTTCCTGCCGTTACAGGTGGATGTCAGCTGTACAGTACAGCTGACTTCCACCGCTGATGACGCCGGATCAGCTCTTGACCCGGCGCCATCTTGCCGGCAGCTACGGAAGCCGATCAGGCTCCGCCGCCGGGCGGATCTTGACCGGCTTCGGTGCTAGGCAGACCGGGAGGCCAGTATTAGTCCTCCGGTTGCCATTGCAGCCACCGGAACCCCGGCAATTTCATTGCTGGGGCTCCGATGAGCTGCAAACACCTTAAGTGCAGCGATCGCGTTTGAGCGCTGCACTTAAGGGGTTAATGGCGGGGATCGAAGCTAATTTCGGTCCCCGCCGTTACAATTGGATGTCAGCTGTAAGATACAGCTGAGATCCGGTGATGATGGCACCGACTCAGCTTCTGAGCCAGTGCCAAACATTTGACGTACATGTACGGCATTTTGCGGGAAGTCAATGCTTTCCATGACGTACATGTACGGCAAGTGTCGGGAAGGGGTTAATATTTTATGAGGTATTTGTCTTCAGTGGGACAAACTGGGCACAACATATTGTGCACTAAAATGGCTTATCAGTGGAAAATTGTAATTTTCACTCCGCACCATCCGTTGTGTGTGAACCCCTTCGTGCACCACGACTTAAAGAGACTCTGTCACCACATTATAAGTGCCCTATCTCCTACATAAGGAGATCGGTGCTATAATGTAGGTGACAGTAATGCTTTTTATTTAAAAAAAAGATATTTTTTCACAAAGTTAGGAGCGATTTAAGTTTATGCTAATGAGCTTTCTTAATGCCCAAGTGGGCGTACTTTTACTTTCGACCAAGTGGGCGTTGTACAGAGGAGTGCATGACGCTGACGAATCGGCATCATGCACTCCTCCATTCATTTACACTGCACTAGCGATATAGATATATCGCTATGTGCAGCCTCATACACAAGCCCTAACATTACTACAGTGTCCTGATAATAAATACACATGACCATTCAGCCTGGACGTCATGTGTACTCAGAATCCTGACACTTCTGACTCTCTTTTTTTGTGAGATTCCGGCAAGTGAAACCAAATCTCGTTTAGCTCCGTGATCTCGCGAGATTTCGTATCCGTTGCTGGAATCTCACAAAAAAGAGTCAGAAGTGTCAGGATTCTGAATACACATGACGTCCAGGCTGGATTTCATGTGTATTCATTATCAGGACACTGTAGTAAAGTTAGGGCTTGTGTATGTAGCTGCACATAGTGATATAACTATATCGCTAGTGCAGTGTAAATGAATGGAGAGGAGTGCATGATGCCGATTGGTCAGCGTCATGCACTCCTCTGTACAACGCCCACTTGGTCGAAAGTAAAAGTACGCCCACTTGGGCATTAAGAAAGCTCATTAGTATAAACTTAAATCGCTCCTAACTTTGTGAAAAAAGATCGTTTTTTTTAATAAAAAGCATTACTGTCACCTACATTATAGCGCCCATCTCCTTATGTAGGAGATAGGGCACTTATAATGTGGTGACAGAGTCTCTTTAATAGCATGTCGTGGTGTGGGGGGATGTATGGAGCGGGCTCACGCGCTGAGCCCGTGCCATACGTTGCGGGTGTCAGCTGTGTATTGCAGCTGACACCCGGGACTGACAAACATGAACAGCGATCACGCTGTTACAGGAGCCTGTAAAAATGACAATATACTGCAATAAATTAGTATTAGTATTAATATAGTATTAGTATTGATCGCTGGTTCAAGTCCTCTAGGGGGATTAATAAAATGTGTTTAAAAAAAAAAGTAAATAAAGTTATCAGTGAGAAAAAATATATATATATTTCAAGTCCAAAAGAAAACCCTTTTCCCATTTTTTTCGCTAAAGCAATGTAAAAAAGACAAAAAATTGGTATCACTTCGTCCATAAAAGTCCGAACTATTACAATATACCATTATTTAACTTGCACGATCAACGCTGTAAATAATAAAGAATTTAAAACTCCAAAATTTCTGTTTTTTGGTCACCTTCTCTCTAAAAAAAAAATATTAATAAAAGTGCTCAAAAAGTTATGTAGCAAAAAAATTGTACTAATAAAAACTACAGCTTGTCCCGCAAAAAATAAGCCCTCACGACTCTCAATCGAGTAAAAAAAAAAAAAAGTAATGCCTCTCGGAATGTGGTGTAACAAAACGATTTATTTTTTTAACAAATCGTTTTTACTTTGTAAAAGTAGTAAAATATAAAAAAATATATCAATTTGGTATCACCGTAATTGTATCGACTCGCAGAAAAAATGTTGTCGTTTTTACTGCACAGTGAAAGCAGTAAAAACAAAACCCAAAAACCAATGTGAGGAATCAGTTTTTTCCAGTTTCAACCTGCATGAATTTTATTTCAGTTTCCCAGTATATTAAATGGTACTTTAAATGGAAACTACAACTCCTCCCGCAAGTAATAAGCCCTCACACGACTCTATTGATGGAAAAATAGATAAGTTATGGCTCTTAAAATGCAGAGAGTGAAAAATGAAAATAAAAAAGCAAAAAATGTATCCGTACAGAAAGGGTTAATTAATTTTGAATTAAAAAAAAACCATTTATGACCATGTGGGGTATGGCCGTACTCGGGAGATATTGCTTTACAAATATTGGGGTGCTATTCTGCAAAAGACCTGTGGGGTCAAAATGCTGACTATACCCCTAGATAGATCCCTTAAGTGGTGTAGTTTCCCAAATGGGGTCACTTTTGGGGGTTTCCACTCTTTTGGTCCCTCAGGGGCTTTGCAAATGCGACATGACACCCGAAAACCATTTCAGCTAAATTTGAGCTCCAAAAGCCAAATAGCGCTCCTTCCCTTCTAAGCCCTGCTGTGTGTCCAAACAGCAGTTTATTACCACATATGGGGTATTTTCGTAATCGGGGAAATATTGCTTTACAAGTGCTGGGTTGTTTTTTCTCCTTTATTCCTTGTAAGAATTAAAAATGTCTACGTTTTTCAGAGTAGATTTTAATTTTCACAGACTAATTCAAATACATTTAGCAAGAAAACTGTGGGGTCAAAATGCTAACTATACGCCTAGATTAATTCATTGAGGGGTTTAGTTTCCAAAATGGGGGTCACTTTTTTGTTTTTTTTACTGTTTTGGCACCACAGGACCTCTTCAATCCTGACATGGTGCCTAAAATATATTTGAAAAAAAAGGAGGACCCAAAATCCACTAGGTTGCTACTTTGTTTCTGAGGCCTGTGTTTCAGTCCATTAGGACACTAGAGCCACATGTGGGATATTTCTACAAACTGCCCAATCTGGGCAATATATATTGCGTTGTATTTCTCGTGTAAAACCTTCTGTGTTACAGGAAAAACTGTATTACAAATGAATTTTGGTAAATTTCACCTCTACTTTGCTTAATTCCTGAGAAACGCTTATGGGGTTAAAACACTTTCTGAATCCTGTTTTGAATATTTGAAGGAATTTCAAAATGGGGTGATTTATGGGGACTTTCTACTATATATGGCCGTCAAAGCCACTTCAGAAGTGAACTGGTCCCTGAAAAAATGGCCTTTTGAAATTTTCTTGAAAATATGAGAAATTGCTGCTAAAGTTCTAAGCCTTGTAATGTCCTGGAAAAATAATACAATGTTCCAAAAACGATGCAAACATAAAGTAGACATACGGGATATATGAAATCGTAACTATTTTGTGCGGTATTAATGTCTGTCCTACAAGCAGATACATTTAAGATTAGAAAAATGCTAATTTTTGCAAATTTTCTCTACATTTTGGTGTTTTTCACACACAAATATTGGATTTATTGACCAAATCTTTTTTTTTACTAACATAAAGTACAATAGTCACAAGAAAACAATCTTCGAATCACTTGGATAGGTAAAAGCATTCCCAAGTTATTACTACATAAGGTAACACATATCAGATTTGAAAAAATCTGCTTCGTCCTCGAGGCCAAAACAGGCTCAGTCCTGAAGGGGTTAATGTTTATTGTAAAAAAAAAAGTGTGTCATTTTTAAAAATTTAACATTACATTCTTTTTTTTTTTATTATTTTTAAACTTTAATGTACAGGCATATATCTATCTATATGCCAGTACATTAGCCTGTGTACTGATAGTACATAGGTATATCCTAACAACTGCCTATGTATGCCCTAAAACAGGAAATATGGTCAGACAGCCCTGGGGTCCTTCAATGGACCCTGGACTCTCTGCCCAAATATAGTATGTCCATCGACCCGTCGCAGGGATTCCCTGTGAAGCAATCCAAAGGGCATTCCCCTTCTCATTTACCCCTTGAATGCTGCGGTCAGCTTTGATCACAGCATTCAAGGGAATAGTGGCAAAGATGAGAGGTTTCTCTGATCTCCGCTATTAGAGTGGGGCTGTGGCTGTGCAATACAGACATTGCCCCGCTCCTGACAACAAGTGTGGGCGTGTGGTCAGCATAAGGTGATGTGACCAGCGCTGCACTAATAAGCAGCGATGCAGGCACGGAAGACAGAACTTGGGGGTGTTTTGTAGTGTGCCCGCAATGTTCTCTGTCTTCAGCTATCATTAGTGCAGCGCTGGTTGCATCACATCATGCTGACCGCGCCCGCGCATATTTATCAGGACTCAGGAGCAGGGCAATGGCTGTATTAGACAGCCGCAGCCCCGCTCTGACTACATTTATGTGTTACTATACTTAGCTGTGCGGCCGCACAGCTTAGTATCGAAATACATCAAGTCACGGTATTGAACCGTTTGAGGGTGCACGGTATCGAAACAGTGTAGAAATTTCGATGCACCTTGCCACCCTAGTTTCTATCTGTCATCAGATTTTGTTAGCAATGTGCTTCAACCATAGTATAATAAATGAGTATTTTATTCCTGAGTGAGATAAACTACTTTGTATATTATGTGATTTCTTGACCAGCATACTGTATTACATTGAGCCTGACATATGTTGTCAATCTGAATTTTTACATTTAATACATGCAGTGATTTTGTAAGTAGACTTATAAACTGTCATGTATAATCAAGATGATCGGACATTGATATCTGATTATTTGAAAAAGGTATTTTTCAGACTGAAACGTCACATTTTAATTGTTACAAGCAGAGAAAAGGAGTGCCGGGTTTTACTTGAAATATTTATATGGATTGGAATCCCAGCTGTGCTCCCAAATGCAGAGGATAGGAAAAAAAACTATGATCCAGCACTGATAGTTTAAAAGGAAACAATGTTCCAATTTTATTCCAAAAAAGTTTAAAATTCCATAGTATTTGATGGACAGTACTTTCTTCAGCTTAGAGGGGTGTCAGTGGAGGCGAAATTTTTGCCCTCATTGGCAAACCCCGTTATGGCATGGTGGGAGGAGTATACTATTTTTTCGTCGGACATCCCTTTCAGTGGCAATGTTCACTGGTGTGGCAGATACATAGACAACCTCTTATTGATATGGGAGAGCGATGTGTCTGCCATACCGGTGTTCATGAATTACCTTAATGATAAGGAGTGTAACCTAAGGTTTACATATACTTTTCACAAAAATACCATCTGTTTTCTGGATCTAGAATTGACGGGTAGAGAGGAGGAGATTGTTTGCTCTAAAACATTTCGTAAACCTATTTCAGGAAATACTTTTCTTCATGCCAACAGCAATCTTCCAAAGCAAACAATTTCCTCTATCCCGGTAGCTGAAATGTTTAGAGTCAGGAGGAACTGCAGCAATGATCACAGTTTCAAAATTCAACAACAAATTTGCCACAGACTTCATAATAGAGGCTATGGAATAAGTCCATAGTAACATCGAAATCCTGTAACCAATTGTTGTTTGACAGAAAACAGCTCCCTGTTTTGGGTTTGGATAAACCTACATTAGTTCTACAATATAGCAATCAATTTGCACAAATCAAAGATATTGTATTAAAATATGTTCCTATCCTGTTGAAGGATGAGCATCTGGATGCCATATTAAAACAGGGTTGCCGCGCAGTATCACGCAGAGCGCCGACAATAGCTAATTCACTTTCCCTGTCTTTTTTATTTTCATCTTGAGACGAAGACTACTTGGTTGTACCATAGAGTATTTTACAGATGTAGCTCCAATCCCTGTAAAATATGTTCATTTGCTCAGTCAACTAAAAATTTTCATGATTCAGAAGGTGCCAAGAACTTTGCTATAAAAACATACATCAACTGCAATAGTGAGTTTGTGATATATGTCATCTAATGCACTGATTGCAGCTTGACGTATGTTGACTGAAAGATGAGGAAATTCAAAACAAGGATTCTTGAACACCCTGGTTATGTTAGGAATCCCACAATCACTAACATCTCCAATGCAGCCAGACACTTCATTACACACCACGATAGGTCAGTCAAATCATTCAGTACTTATGCTATAGAAAGGTTTAGCAATCCAGTCCGAGGGGGTAATTTTAGACATATCCTGCTAGATAAGGGAGGCCTTTTGGATTTATGGTCTCAAAACCAGGCATCCACTGGGCCTCAATCTCAGAAAAGAACTGATGTTCCACTACTGATTCATCCTACTCAGAATCAATGACCTCTCTAAATGCCAAAATAGAGAACAAGACGATACCAATTTATTATATTTATTATTCTTCTCAAGGAAAGTAGTTTCATATCAGAAGTTAACTACACTCTGTGGATTATTGTAAGCAAAACAGTACAGGTATTATACAGAAAGAATGTGTATGTTTTGATATTGATAAGATTGGATTAACATTATTTTTCCGCCCAAACACATGTATAATCCCGTTAGGACGCAGCTTGTTTTGGTCTTGTGGCACACTGATTTTTTCCAAATCTGACGTGTTAATTTATGTGGTAATAACTTCGGAACGCTTATACCGATCCAAGCGATTCTGAGTTTGTTTTCATGTGACATATTGTGCTTCAAGGAATTTATCTAGGGGTGTCGTTAGCATTTCAACCCCTTTTTTTTTACGTTAAATTGAATTAGTCTGTGAAGATGAAAATCTACTTATTTTCTGAAAAAACATACATTTTTTTTAATTTTTACAAGGAATAAAAGAGAAAAAGCACCCCAACATTTGTAAAGCAATTTCTCCCGATTACGACAATACCCCATATGTGGTAATAAACTTCTGTTTAGCCCCACGGCAGGACTCAGAAGAGAAGGAGCGAAATTTGTTGCGCAGATTTTGCTGGAATGGCCTTCAGGTGCCATGTCGTGTTTGCAGAGCTCCTGAGGTACCAGTACAGTGAAGTGACCCCATTTTGGAAACTGCACCCCTCAAAGAATTTATGTAGGGGTGTGATCACTTATATGACCCCATAGTTTTGCTGGCTTGAAAATAAAATTTAACATTTTTTACAAATGTGCCATTTTTTTGGGCAGATTTTTCAGACACAGCATTCAAGTGAAGTAAAGCGCCTCAATATTTCTGGGGTATTTCTTCTGACTTCAGAAATACTCCCAAAGTGGTCTAAATATGTTGTCTGGACACATAGCAGTCCCTGGAAGTGAAGAAGCACCACATGGATTTTGAGGCCTTATTTTTACTTGGATGATTTTTAACCACAAGCATAGGCCTAAAAAATTGTGCAGATCATACACATTTGTTATTAGTATTAGGTATTCATCTAGGGGTATAATGAGGGTTTTTCGTTTTGTTAGGTTTCAAAAGTATAATTTTTTTAATCCAGGAAGGGTTTTGATTGACAGGTGTCGCACTGTCTGATATGTGGTTATTATGGCTATTACGGATTCCCCGTTTTGCACAGACACAGCACCTTTTTTGTGCCCTCCGTTTTTTTGGTGTTGCAGGCACTTCACTTTTAAAGTGCTGCCCAGGAACGATACTGCAAGAACTACTTGAAGCAGCAGAAAAATAAATTGTATAATTTTTTCTTGGTACTCCAAGTAGGTGGCCAGCTTTACGGAAAATGAAAATTGAATTGTACAGTGCCATCTGTACAAGGTACACTGACAATTTTTTGTACCAAATTTTTATTTTCCGCATGGCACTAAACTGTTTTAACACCTGGTCATTCAGGTCAACCCCCCCCCCCCCCCATGAATTTATTATATGCCTGAATGCATATAGGCTTCATCGTGGATGTTGTAAATCCATGTGTGAGGACAGGGGTGCAGCTGGCGTCATGCATAGGTGCCAGCATGCATACATCTTTTTTTATCCCGGTATTTCAGACACAGGACCCCTTCCTGCAGCAATGCCCTGCTTTCTCCAATTTCCAGGGATTGGCTTATGAGGGTCTTGGGAAGGTGCAGCTGGTTTTTTCAGACCGTCCCACGTGCCACAGGTTTTTTTTGTCTTTTAGACATTTGAACAAGGGTACACTTGTGTACCAGTTGCCCACGTACTAGTTGTACCCTTGATCTAACAGTGGGTGCAGGAGGTCCCACACTATCTTGTTGTGGACAGGACAGGGGGACAATTTGGGGGCTGTGTTGTCCTGTCCTTCCCCTCATAGATACGGAAAGCATGTGTGTATCTCAGACTCACACAGCTTGTAGACTTTGATCCTGTACCAGGCGCGCTTATTGGGCAAATATTGGCAAAACTTCAGCCCACCCTTGAAGTGCATCAGGGATTCATCAACTGAAATTTCTTTGTCGGGAGTGTAGATTTCGGGAAATTTTGGGGAAAAAATTTTGAGGGACCTAATTTAAAAAAAAGTCTGTCGGAAATTGGGGTCATCCTGGGGAGGCATTGGGAGTTGTCACTAAAGTGCAGACATTTTTGGATGGCCTCAAAGCGGGGCCTGGTCATTGCATTTCGGTACAACGGACAATGATATAAAAGGTCCGTGGACCAGTAGGATCTAACGTTGGGCTTTTTAGTGAGACCCATGTTGAGGACTAACCACCAATATTTTTGCATTTCTGCACAATAAGTTGGTTGCCAACGATTGGGCTGAGCATAAAAGGAGTTTTGGTGTTCGGCTATAAATTGGTGGGCGTAGATGTTGGTTTGGTCCACCATAAGCTCTATCAAATTTTCGGTAAAGAACAATTATATATATCCAATTACAGGCAGTCCTTCCGTCTGCACATGAATTCCTGTCGCAGCGGTAAATTCTGCACTATGGGGGTGTAATTGGTTGGGGGGGTGACCAATCACTGCTGGCAGTACCAGGGTCAGGCAGTTTCAGGGTCAGGCAGAACCTGGGCACTAACCCTCCTGCAACTACGAAGAGGTTCCTCACTGTCACTAGAGGAGGAGGAGAAGGATGAGAGAAAGAACTCTGGTTCCTCACCGCTCGCAGAGTCCGTATCTGATGCAACCATGGCACACGCCTCTTCAGCGGTGGAACGCTTCGCAGCCATTTTATTAATTTGTGTGTAAATATACACTACCGTTCAAAAGTTTAGGGTCACTTAGAAATTTCCTTATTTTTGAAATGTGAACAATACCAATACTTATACTTACCTACTCACACACAAACAACCACACACAAACATATACACAAACACATATAAACACACACCCATATATTACACAAACACACATACACACATAAACACATACACACATAAACACACAAACATATACACAAACACATACACACAAACACCCATATATACACAAACACATATGCAAACACAAAAACATATACACACAAACATATACACAAACACACCCACATATGCACAAACACACCCATATATACACAAACACACACACATACACTACCGTTCAAAAGTTTAGGGTCACTTAGAAATGTCCTTATTTTTGAAAGAAAAGCACAGTTTTTTTCAATGAAGATAACATTAAATTAATCAATACATGTGCTAAATGACTTCTAGCTGCAAACGTCTGGTTTTTAATGCAATATCTACACAGGTGTATAGAGGCCCATTTCCAGCAACCATCACTCCGGTGTTCTAATGGTACATTGTGTTTGATAACTGTGTTAGAAGGCTAATGGATGATTAGAAAACACTTCAAAACCCTTATGCAATTATGTTAGCATCGCTGTAAACAGCTTTGCTGTTTAGAGGAGCTATAAAACTGACCTTCCTTTGAGCTAGTTGAGAATCTGGAGCATTACATTTGTGGGTTTTATTAAACTCTCAAAATGGCTAGAAAAAGAGAGCTTTCATGTGAAACTCAACAGTCTATTCTTGTTCTTAGAAATGAAGGTTATTCAATGCTAGAAATTGCCAAGAAACTGAAGATTTCCTACAACGGTGTGTACTACTCCCTTCAGAGGACATCACACAAAGGCTCTAACCAGAGTAGAAAGAGAAGTGGGAGGCCCCACTGCACAACTGAGCAACAAGACAAGTACATTAGAGTCTCTAGTTTGAGAAATAGACGCCTCACAGGTCCTCAACTGGCAGCTTCATTAAATAGTACCCGCAAAACACGAGTGTCAACTTCTACAGTGAAGATGCTGGCCTTCAGGGCAGAGTGGCAAAGAAAAAGCCATATCTGAGACTGGCTAATAAAAGGAAAAGATTAATATGGGCAAAAGCACACAGACATTGGACAGAGGAAGATTGGAAAAAAGTGTTATGGACAGACGAATCGAAGTTTGAGGTGTTTGGATCACACAGAAGAACATTTGTGAGACGCAGAACAACTGAAAAGATGCTGGAAGAGTGCCTGACGCCATCTGTCAAGCATGGTGGAGGTAATGTGATGGCCTGGGGTTGCTTTGGTGCTGGTAAAGTGGGAGATTTGTACAAGGTAAAAGGGATTTTGAATAAGGAAGGCTATCACTCCATTTTGCAACGCCATGCCATACCCTGTGGACAGCGCTTGATTGGAGCCAATTTCAACCTACAACAGGACAATGACCGAAAGCACACCTCCAAATTATGCAAGAACTATTTAGGGAAGACGCAGGCAGCTGGTATTCTATCTGTAATGGAGTGGCCAGCGCAGTCACCAGATCTCAACCCCATAGAGCTGTTGTGGGAGCAGCTTGACCGTATGGTACGCAAGAAGTGCCCATCAAGCCAATCCAACATGTGGGAGGGCCTTCTGGAAGCATGGGGTGAAATTTTTCCCGATTACCTCAGCAAATTAACAGCTAGAATGCCAAAGGTCTGCAATGCTGTAATTGCTGCAAATCGAGCATTCTTTGACGAAAGCAAAGTTTGAAGGAGAAAATTATTATTTGAAATAAAAATCATTATTTCTAACCTTGTCAATGTCTTGACTATATTTTCTAGTCATTTTGCAACTCATTTGATAAATATAAGTGTGAGTTTTCATGGAAAACACAAAATAGTCTGGGTGACCCCAAACTTTTGAACGGTAGTGTATATGTAGTTTATACACACACGTTGCTATAACAAACCATTGTATAACAAAGATTTATTTTCTATTTTCTATTTTTCACATAAAACACTAAATAACGCTTGCTAACACTTGACACACTTAGTTTTGTTTCGTTTTTTTTTTTTAACGAAAAACACTATTTTATTTTTTATAACACTTTGTGTCAGTAAGTGGTACTAACGCTGACTAACTGACAAGTGACGAGACTGACAGTGACGGATTGACACTGACAAGTGACCCGAACGACCGTGACAGATTGACACCAAGTGACGCAACGGACGCTACAGATTGACGCCAAGTGACGCTACGGATTGATGCTGACTAACTGACAACTAATGCGACTAATTGACGTAGACGACTTAGACTACTACCTAACAACGAAACTATTTTTAGTGATTTATGGATGGGAAAAAAAAAAGTCTCTCTTATACACTGGGAGGTGTGTGGGGTCACACATTAGGAACAGGGGAGAGGGAAACTAGGGGTTAATTCTTAAACTTTGTGTGGGGCGCACAACATGACACAGGCTCTGATCTCTCCAACTTCTCTTCACCAACAAAGCGATCAGAGCCTGTGTCTTGTATTTTTTTCCCGCCCTGGGTTTTTCAAACGCACTTTGATTGGTTTGTCTGAACAGACCCACCAATGACAGCAATCTCCGGCAATGGACCACTGCTATTGGTCCATTTCCGGTCACATGGGCAGGAGGGGTTCCATAGTAACTGTTTCCGGACTAATTTCAAGTCCCGGGAACGGTTTTTAACACTTTATTTGCAGAAACGATATAATCGGTGGATCTGTACAGATCCACCGATTTACATTGATCGCCGGCATTGGACCGCTTTTACGAGTCCATTACCGGTGACTGGGAAGTGTTAGCTGTTGGAGGGGGGGTATTTTTTACCCACCCCCGGCTAAAAACGCACTGTGATGGGTGGCTCTGAACAGTCCCACCAATCACGGCAATCGCCGGAAATGGACCGCTGTTATTGGTCCATTGCCAGTCACATGGGGCAGGGGGGGTCCGTAGTAACCGTTTCGGGACTAATTACAAGTCCCAGGAATGTTTTTTAACATTTTATTTGCAGAAATTATGTAATCAGTGGATCCGTACAGATCCACCGATTACATCGATCGACGGTAATGGACCACGTTTACGGGTCCATTGCCGGTGACTGGGGAGTGTTAGCTGTTGGGGACGGCTGACCTCATTCCCGATGCAAGCTGTCATCGACGGTGTGCACCAGAAACCACACAGTAACTGTAAGTCCTGGTGCGCTAAGACACTAGCCACCTGGATGTATAGTTGCGTCGTGGTGCGCTTAGGAGTTAATGTATTTTAATGTTTTTTTATTAGTCTTTCCATATTACCCCTTGTTTTCTGCCCATACGATCTCTGTCAAGTTTACATCCGGTCGCAAAAAATATGCAACAATGTTTAC
>NC_134692.1:88520358-88620358 GCF_050947455.1 Rhinoderma darwinii | reverse complement strand
GTGTCATGATTTTTTCTAACCCTTTCAGGACCAAGCTCATTTTGGCCTTCAGGACCAGCCTATTTTTTCAAATCTGACATGTGTCACTTTATGTGGTAATAACTCTGGAATGCTTATACCTATCCAAGCGATTCCGATATTGTTTTCTCGTGACATATTGTACTTTATGTTAGTGAAAAAAATTGGTCGATAAATTTAATATTCATTTGTGAAAAACGCCAAAATTTGGAGAAAATTTGCAAAAAATATGATTTTTCTAAATGTAAATGTATCTGCTTGTAAAACAGATAGTAATACCACCCAAAATAGTTACTATTTAACATTTCCCATATGTCTACTTTATGTTTGCATTGTTTTTTGAATGTCCTTTTTTTTTCTAGGACGTTACAAGGCTTTGAACTTTAGCAGCAATTTCTCACATTTTCAAGAAAATTTCAAAAGGCTTTTTTTTCAGGAACCAGTTCAATTCTGAACGGGTTTTGAGGGGCCCATATATTTGAAAACCTTAAAAAACACTTTATTTTAAAAACTGCACCCCTCGAAGTATTTAAAACAGCATTCAGAAAGTGTTTTAACCTTTTAGGTGTTTCACAGGAATTAAAGCAATGTAAAGGTGAAATTTACAAATTTAATTTTTTTTGCTGAAATTCATTTGTAATACATTTTTTTCTGTAGCACAGAAAGTTTTACAAGAGAAACGCAACTCAATATTTATTTCCCAGAGTCTGCAGTTTTTAGAAATATCCCACATGTGGCCCTAGTGCGGTAATGCACTGAAACACCGACCTCAGAAGCAAAGGAGCAGCTTGAGGATTTTGGGGCCTCCTTTTTATTAGAATATATTTTAGGTATGACGTCAGGTTTAAAGAGGTCTTGTGGTGCCAAAACAGTGGAAATCCCCCAAAAGTGACCCCATTTTGGAAACTACACCCCTCAAGGAATGTATCTAGGGCTATAGCTAGCATTTTGACCCCACAGTTTTTTTGCTAAATTTATTTGAATTAGTCTGTAAAAAAAAAAAAGAATTTTCTATTTTTTACAAGGAATAAATGATTAAACGCACCCCAACATTTATAAAGCAATTTCCCTTGATTATGGCAATACCCCATATGTGGTAATAAACTGCTGTATAGACCCACGGCATGGCTCAGAAGGGTAGGAGCACCATTTGGATTTTGGAGCGCAGACTTTGCTGGAATGGTTTTCAGTGCCATGTCGCGTTTGTAACGGACTGGAGGGACCAAAACAGTTGAAACCCCCAAAAAGTGACCCTATTTTGGAAACTACACCCCTCAAGGAATGTATCCAGGGCTATAGTTAGCATTTTGACCCCACAGTTTCTTTGCTAAATTTATTTGAATTAGTCTGTAAAAATGAAAATTATTTTTTTCCTGAAAAAACATAGAATTGTCTATGTTTTACAAGGAATAAATGAGAAAAAGCACCCCAACATTTATAAAGCAATTTCCCCTGATTACGGCAATACCCCATATGTGGTAATAAACTGCTGTATAGACCCACGGCAGGGCTCAGAAGGGTAGGAGCACCATTTGGATTTTGGAGCGCAGATTTTGCTGGAATGGTTTTCAGTGCTATGTCGCGTTTGCAATGGACTAGAGGGACCAAAACAGTGGAAACCCCCCAAAAGTGACCACATTTTGGAAACTACACCCCTCAAGGAATATATTGAGGGGTATAGTGAGCATTTTGACCCCACAGATTTTTGCTGAATTTAGTGTAATTAGGTCATGGAAATGAAAATCTACGTTTTTTTTTCAAGTAAAATTAAGTTTTACCTCAGATTATTCCATATTCACAATAGATAAAGGAGAAAAAGCACCCAAACATTTGTAAAGCAAACTCTCCTGAGCACAGAAATACCCCATATGTGGTCAGAAACTGCTCTTTGAACCCATAGCAGGGCTTAGAAGGGAAGGAGCACCATTTGGCTTTTGAAGCTCAAATTTAGCTGGAATTGTATGCTGAGGCCATGTCGCATTTGCAAAACCATTGAGGGGCCAAAACAGTGGAAACCCATAAAAAATGACCCTATTTTGGAAACTACACCCCTCGAGAAATTTATCTAGGGGTAAAGTGAGCATTTAAACCCTAGAATTTTTTTTTGCATAAATTATTGGAATTAGGCCATGAAAATGAAAATCTACATTTTTTTCGATATAATATAGGTTTTGAATTTTTTTTTAAAATTTCCATAGGGACTAAAGGAGAAAAAGTACTCCAATATTTGTAAAGAAATATCTTCTGAGTATAGTTAAACCCCATATGCAGTCATTTACTGCTGTTTGGACACACGGCAGGGCCCAAAGGGGATGGAGTGTCATTTGGCTTTTGAAGCTCCAATTTATCTGGAATAGTGTGCATAGGCCATGTCACATTTGCAAAGCCCCTTAGCCCCAGTGGAAACTTCCCGAAAGCAACCATATTTTGGAAAGTTTACCCTCAAGGAATGTGTAGTTACCTTATATGTGTACATTACCGACTGCTTGGACATTTTTCAGGGCCTCGAGTGGACAGTGTGCATTTTGGCTTTCAGCTTGCATTTTAACAATATATTACTTTGCTTTTTTGAAATAAAGAAACTTTCTAATATACTTATTTTTTAAAACCTGCATGGATTGCAGGTTTTCATTCCCCATTGCATAGACCCGGCCGTTCTTGCTGCCACGCTTCGACACAGACTTTAGGAGTTCCTCTCCTCTCTGTTTGTCGATGACACGTATAAAAGGGCTGGCTGCCTGGCTCAATTCATCAGCTAAGCCTCAAGGGGGAAGGGGCTGGATAGCTGATGAATTGAGCCAGGCAGCCAGCCCCTTCATCCGCATTATCAACACACAGAGAGGAGGGGGATGCTCCTTCTTCCGGAGATTGTGTTGACGCATCACAGCAAGAATCGCAGCTCCACACTTCTGCATCCACACAATGGGGACTAAAACCTGCAATCCGAGCAGGTTTTAAAAATAGAGTATATTAGAAAGTTTCTTTATTTCACAAAAGCAAAATAGATTTTATTTTCATCTGACAACCCCTTTAGGTACATTTTTATTTTTGGGTATACTTTGGCTGGTGGTTCATTTATGAAGATGGGTTTTTGACAAGAATGGCAAGAACAAAAATATCCAAGAAAATTTTGGCACACTAAAGATAAACTAAATTATATTCTTGAATTTCTAAAATGGGACAAATTAATAAAGAATTTAAAAACGTGGCTCTGTGTAGAACATTTTAAAGCAGTCAATGAGACAAAAGGCTGGGAGTGATGGCCAATCTGGGCAATAATAACGGGTATCACACCTCATTCCTTTCTTGGTACATACACAACATTTTCTTTGGGGGTACTTTCTTGATTCAGTTGAGGGAATTACAGCAATAAAATGTCGCTCAGTGAGTCTTTTGACAGATTCAGATTCTAATGGATGAGAGGGGCCAACATTTGCTAAAACAAGATCTTCAATGACCATTTCCTGGTAATCCAGAAAAGTATTTGAATTTCCTGCCTTTTTGTATAACACAAACGAGTTGTATGTGGCAACCTGAAATAGGTAAATAACTAATTTTTTGTACCAGGTAAATGATTTTCTTGATACCTGGTATGGCTGTAGAACCTGATCAGCAAGGTCTACTCCCCCCATGTATTTGTTGTAATCAATTATTGACACAGGTTTTTGCTTTTGGGTAGTAGAACCTCGTTCTACAACATCCATTGTTGCATCAGTGTGGATCAAGCGGATGATAAAAATTTCCTTTTTGTCTTTGTATTTTAGGGCAAGCAGCTCTCCGCTGCGAACACCGCCTGACTGCCCCTTTTTGTACTTTTCATTCACCAATGATTGTGGAAACCCCTGGCGGTTTTTACGAATGGTCCCACAAGCCCCTGTGTTGTGTTCAATCAAACTTTTAAAAAGGGGTATGCTTGTGTAGTAGTTGTCCACATACAGGTTATGGCCCTTTTCTAGAAATGGGGTAATAAGCTCCCAAACTATTTTTCCACTTGTCCCTAGATAGGGGGGGGGGGGGCATCCTGGTGGGTTTAGTTGACTATCTTTTCCCTCATAAATGCGAAAAGCTGATGTGTACCCTGTTGCACTCTCACACATTTTATAGCGCTTTATTCCAAACCTTGCTCTTTTAAATGGAATGAATTGTTTGAAGTGCAGTCTCCCTTTGAATTTTACTAGGGACTCATCAATAGAAATGTTTTGCATGGGGGTGTAAAGTAATAAAAATGTGTCTGACAACGCTTTGATGATGGGCCTGATTTTGTAGAGTCGGTCATAAGCTGGGGCACTTCTAGGGAGGCACTGACTGTTATCATTGAGCATGAGCATTTAATAACGGGCTCTAGGAAGAATGGCAGAAAAGGCAGGGGTGGTTAGAACGGGACGGGTGGACCAGTATGATCGAATGCTCGGTTTTTTAACAAGCCCCATGGCAAATGTGAGGCCTATATGAATTTTGCCTAGCATAATAGGAACTGGGATTCTGAAATATGAATTGGGAAACATATAAATTAGTTTGAAAAACAATATGTTCCAGCAAATCATTTGTTAGAAATAAGTAAAAAAAATGAATTGGACCAAAACCTTCCACCTCCACATTTGTACCTGGGGTGGCATTAAAGTCAGGGATGAATGGCGTGCCAGAATTTGAAGCCTCCCATCTCATAAAAGCTACATCTAGTGGCAAACTCTGTTGTAGGTTGGCATGCGCCAAAATGAGGCATGTCACTTGTACTGGGCATCGTGCCCTGATTTGGAGATGTTTATCCAACAGCCCTCTCTACCTGTCCTGCACTGGTCCTTGTATTTTTAGAGGATGAACCAGAATGACCGCTAGACTCATGGTAACACAAACCCCAACATATAAACATACAAATAAATGACAACCACAACTTTATAATTGGAAATATAGGCTGCGATGTTTATTAAGGGTTACCCAAGAATAAATAATTCAATCCAACATAACCATAAAATTATTGAAAATTCATTAATCAATCATCATCAAATTATTGAACCAAGTCCCCCCAGCATTAGCTGAGAGACTAAACCCCACTAGAAAACATCGCGACAGGGAAGGCCTTTTAAAAAAGGGGAGGGCTGGGCGGGGCTTGTCTTTAATCTTCTTCAAACGGCCCGGAACACTGCCGGACACCAGAATTTAAACAGGAAATCTTCCCGCCGTTGCTGCTCGTTATCCAATCAGTAAAAAGCGCGGGCTTCACGAGCGCAAGGTGGAAAATTCCAGAACCTGCTCGTACATTCTTGTACAGCTGACCTGAACCTGACCCATGCAGGTAAATACCAACTGTAATAATAAAAGAGGGGTGGGGAGGAAGAAACCAAACCAGAAACCACCAACCTTTAAATCATAAAAATTATGTGGGGCTGTGATACCATGTGTCCCCCAAGCGATTGCTATGGGGGGCCCTGGCATGGTAACACAAACCCCAACATATAAACATACAAATAAATGACAACCACAACTTTATAATTGGAAATATAGGCCGCGATGTTTATTAAGGGTTACCCAAGAATAAATAATTCAATCCAACATAACCATAAAATTATTGAAAATTCATTAATCAATCATCATGAAATTATTGAACCAAGTCCCCCCAGCATTAGCTGGGAGACTAAAGCCCACAAGCCATGAATCATCGATACATGGCCCCCCCCAAACATCGCAGCCATTTTTCAATAACATTTTGCAGACCTAAATTAAAAATATCAATCCCCACTTCAGAAAGATGAATATCATCTGACCTATAAAGGCCTGATGTAAAACCCTCCAGATCAATATGTCTGTATGAAAAACCCCCTAAAGAGGATAAATACTTCTCCATTGCTCGAATGACTCTCTTTCTTATTTTCTCTAAATATGAACATACCTTACCTGTCCATAATAATCGAGGAACAATTACAGAAAAAATTAAAACAGAACTGGGAAACATACATTGTATTACAGCTAAAACCAAAAAAATATTAAAAACATTCGGATCAAAAGATAAATTCTCTTAACTGCTTGCTTGCTCTCTTCTGAGCCCAATAGATAAAAGAGTGGCCAACTATCCAGACCACTCATTTTTTACCTAAAGGAAATAATAATTAATTCATAATCAACAAGTCAGGTCTAATATATAGTCTAAATCTGTTTGATTCCCATCTACCTATACGCTTAATTATTGATTCATCCAAACCTAATCTGGCTGCTTCCATAGCAGCCCCAATTCTAAAAGAATGGGATGAAAATTTAAAATCACCCAAGTCTAACAAAACTAAACATTTCTTAAAAATTGAAGTAAATTGGAACCTAGTTAATGGAGACATATCCTGGTGTAACAAAAAGGGGGCCTGTAACTGCAGGTCTAATTTTAAACCATTCCTGAATATTTAGTACCGGACAAATTTCAGAGCCTTCAAACTTATTTAGACGAATCCAGAAACCACGACCAGACTGATCCGTTTTTGATTTTCTCAAGAAAATAGATGCAAAACGAACTTCTCAACTGAACGTCTTTACATCCTAACCCAGAACTAACTTTTTTATTAATCGATACTAATTCACCTATTCTTAATGCTGCAAAGAAGGCGACTACAAGCGCTGTGCGAAATAAACAAACTTCAAAACAAATCTGCTCCAAAGCAGACCACAATTTACTCAAAAGATCAACAGAAATAGGTCTACCATCTGAGCAAGAAAAATTCCTCCGATAACCCTTCAGTAATTGCCTAACTGGAAAATAATTGATTGTTTGTGAACCCAATAATTTCCTAAAAAATGAGATTCCTGCCAGGATTTTTGAAATGTAAGACGCAGAAAATTCATTCTGAATTAAATCACAGATAAATAAAAATAGACCAACATCATCATGTAAATAATCGACCTCTAAATTTGCACAAAAAGAAAGCCAATCATTCCATGCAGCTGAATACTCAGCCCATGTTCTAGGTGCTAATGAATTTCTAATATTAGAAGAAATCAATCCCAAATCAAGTCCCACAAATGAATTGGGCATGGGATCCCTTCTTCCTCTGCCTCCGGAGCCAGCTCTCGAAACTTCTGCCACTGACAACGAGACAGAGAATCTGCTAAATTATTACATCTTCCTTCAATATAACTCGCTTTCAACCATATATTAAAAGATAGACAACACAGTACCAAATGTCTTAACAGCTTAGTGGTAAGATCACATTTTGATGACAACGTATTTATAGCAAATACAACTCCTTTGTGGTCTGTAAACAAACGAATTCTTCTATCTTTAAATTCAAAACCCCAAATTACAATAGCAACTAGCACAGGAACAAGTTTGAGTAACACTATATTCTTGTTAACTTTATTCAATATCCAAGAATCCAGCCAAGTCTCTGCCGACCATCTACCACACCAGTATGCTCCATAGCCACTACTACCTGCTGCATCCGTGAATAAGCAAAGCGTAATCTGAATCTTCAAAATCTTGCTGCCAGCAACTGTGACCTTTGAATTTGCTCAAATATTCAAGCCAAATTACCAGATAGTCTTTCAAGTATCTCGATAATCTGATATGAGCCCTAGGCGACTTCAAACCCCGCGTAGCAAAATAAAGTCTCTTAGAAAAAACGCGTCCCATTGGAATAACTCTGGTAGCAAAATTTAATAAACCAAGTAAAGATTGTAGTTCCTGTAGCGTAGTTTTCTTTTTTGCTAACAGCTCAACCAACAAAACTCTGATTTTTAACAACTTATCTACTGGTAATCTAAATTCCATATTAACCGAATCTATAACAATACCTAAAAACTCTAAACAATAACAGGGCAAAACCGTTTTTTCATTAGCAAATAGAACTCCAAAATAACTAGTAACTTCAATAAATTTATCTAATAACTCTAAACATGAAAACGAATCAGCGTAACCAACAAACAAGAAATCATCCAAATAATGTAATATACCTCCATTAGGCATCTGTTCCTGAACTACCCAATGCAAAAAAGTAGAAAAAGCTTAAAAATAATGACAGGATACTGAGAATCCCATCGGGAGGCATTTGTCAAAATAAAATGCATCATCAAACTGGAAACCTAAAGAGTTAAAGCCACTAGGCTTAACTGGTAATAATCTAAAAGCTGATTTTATGTCAGCCATGGCTAATAGAGCTTTGTGGCCAAACTGTCTTAATAAAGCCACTGCCTGATGAAATGAAGCGTACGTAACTGACGCTCTTCCTTTATCTATCTCGTCATTTAAAGACGTCTTCTCCGGGTAAGAAAGGTGATGAATTCGTCTAAAAGACCCAGCCTCCTTTTTAGGAACTATACCTAAAGGTGATAACCTGAAATTACTAAATGGAGGAGTACTAAATGGGCCAGCGATCCTGCCTGACTCTAATTCTTTACACAACTTTTCCCTAACAATATCTTTATGCATATCTACTGATTTCAAATTTTCAACCCAGCAACAGCCATGACCAATAAACATTGGAATTTCAAAACCTTCATTGAAACCCTTAAAAATGAGCTCAGCTTTCTCCCTGTCTGGGTAACGCTCGATCCATGGGTGCATTCTTATTAGCATCACTGGCATCCATGCTTTTTGATAACTACTTGGTACTTGGCGGTTGCTGCGCTGACTGACTCGCTTTCTTGAAACATCTACACATGGGGTGAGCGCCCCCACAAAAGGAACACTCATGTTTATACCTACAACTACTAAACCTCTACAACTACTAAATTTCGTCATAGTTATACCATGCTATACCGCCAAAATTGCGATAAGCCTCAAGAATAATGTCAATATGTTGAAATAAACCACAACACTTATCAGGATATTTCTCACCTAAAACTGCAGAATAAAGAGGCTATGTCACCAGATTTTGCAACCCCTATCTGCTATTGCAGCAGATAGGCGCTGCAATGTAGATTACAGTAACGTTTTTATTTTTAAAAAACGAGCATTTTTGGCCAAGTTATGACCATTTTTGTATTTATGCAAATGAGGCTTGCAAAAGTACAACTGGGCGTGTTGAAAAGTAAAAGTACAACTGGGCGTGTATTATGTGCGTACATCGGGGCGTGTTTACTACTTTTACTAGCTGGGCTTTCTGACGAGAAATATCATCCACTTCTCTTCAGAACGCCCAGCTTCTGGCAGATCACGCTGTGACGTCACTTCCCCAGGTCCTGCATCGTGTCAGACGAGCCGGCACCAGAGGCTACAGATGATTCTGCAGCAGCATCGGCGTTTGCAGGTAAATCGATGTAGCTACTTACCTGCAAACGCTGATGCTGCTGCAGAATCAACTGTAGCCTCTGGTGCCGATGTGGCCGACATGATGCAGGACCTGTGAGTGACGTCACAGATCTGCACTGCCAGAAGCTGGGCGTTCTGAAGAGAAGTGGATGATACTTCTCATCAGAGCGCCCAGCTAGTAAAAGTAGTAAACACGCCCCGATGTACGCACATAATACACGCCCAGTTGTACTTTTACTTTTCAACACGCCCAGTTGTACTTTTGCAAGCCTCATTTGCATAAATACAAAAATGGCCATAACTTGGCCAAAAATGCTCGTTTTTTAAAAATAAAAACGTTACTGTAATCTACATTGCAGCGCCTATCTGCTGCAATAGCAGATAGGGGTTGCAAAATCTGGTGACAGAGCCTCTTAAATACAAAACGCCTGTAACCAATTATTAAAAGATCTTGGCATACTACGCTTCCTATCATCCTTGTACTTTTCATCTTTCTTATCACTACGAACAATATGTTCCTTAGCTGAGGGCAATAGTGTTAAGACTTCAATAAATTCATTACGCCAAATGCGCTCCTTAATATTCTTCAACAAATGAAAACCTAAAGGTGACACTTCACACGAAATTGCCTCCTTAACACAAGTCTCTACAACTCCTGCACCTCTATCTAATAAAGGAACACTAACAGACTCAGCAACCTGTGGCAAAATGACAGAAGTATTACCATTACTCTGTCACTTTATCATTTGAGCTGTTCTGTTCACTCCATACTGCAGCTGCTGTACTGGGAGCTGCAGCTTTAGTAATAAAATCTGATAAAACCTTCATAAAATTAAAAAGATAGACATTTTGGTTAGCATTCATCTCACCACTCGCTGGGTCCATTGCAGGCAGATTTTCTCCCGACCTTGAACCGGCAGGTGGAGCTAAGCACTTCTGGTCCTGACGAAATCCCTCTAGGCTGTGCAGCTCGTCCTGAGGAAGCTGTACTGCGCTGCTGCTGTGAGGCGCTTTCCCGCCCTTCTGACTCTGCAGGACCCTGGAAACTCTGCCTCGTCACTGTCCCACGTCGTTCTGACGACACCGACCGCTGACGCTGTCTCCCCTCTGCTGACAGGCAAAAATCCGCCCTTTGGCCGACTGAACGACCACTGCTTCTGCTCCTGCTGCCATGAGGCGGCGGTGAGTAAATTACCCGGCTCCTCCTTGTCCTCTTGGTCGGCCTCCTGTCAGTCTCTGTAAGGCCCGGCTCCTCCTCTGTAAGTACCGCCTCACTCCGCTCCGTCACATCCTGTGGTAGTTTTCCTCCTTGTTCCGGTGGCAGCTCTGCTACATTAAGGCATTTTCTTAGCCATTCCTCACCTCCCGCTGACTCCACTCTCTGTAGTAGCTGTTGCATAAGGTCCTCCATGGCTTGTCTTGAATCTTCTTCAAACGGCCCGGAACACTGCCGGACACCAGAATTTAAACAGGAAATCTTCCCGCCGTTGCTGCTCGTTATCCAATCAGTAAAAAGCGCGGGCTTCACGAGCGCAAGGTGGAAAATTCCAGAACCTGCTCGTACATTCCTGTACAGCTGACCTGAACCTGACCCATGCAGGTAAATACCAACTGTAATAATAAAAGAGGGGTGGGGAGGAAGAAACCAAACCAGAAACCACCAACCTTTAAATCATAAAAATTATGTGGGGCTGTGATACCATGTGTCCCCCAAGCGATTGCTATGGGGGGCCCTGGCAGAGCTGTCACTTTCGCTAACAGCAAAACCCTCAAAATAGCCATCGCCATCTGACAAGACACTATCTTCACTGTCAGAGCATAAAAGGGCATACGCTTCCTCTGCAGAATAAAATTGACGGGCCATTTTATTACGTTTATATTTTTATATGTAAAGGTATATAAACGTAAATGGTATGAAGTTCGTTAATTTAATTAGAACAAATTAATTGGCACAACAAATTAATTGACTGGCACAGAACTTCCTATCAAATTGATTACTAATATAACCCTAAGGCTGGGTTAAAACAAGCGCACTGGCGTAGCTATAGGGGTCGCAGCGGTCGCAATTGCGACCGGGCCCCGAAGCCAGGGTGGCCCACGGCCCCCAGCACCACATCAATAAAAGTTACTATAGTAACTCGGGCCGCGGGCCCCTGTTACTATAGTAACATACTTTACTTACCTTCCTAGTTCCGGATGGCAGCGGAGGTCCTGACGTCAGGCGCTGTGCGCAGCGCATGACTTCACAGCGCTATGCGCCGCGCACAGCATCGAGACGACAGAACTCCCGCCGCGGCCGAAGAGGAAGGTAAGGTTAGCCCTGACTGGCGGGGTCCGACTCCCGGGACCCGCCAATCAGCTGTTTTGAAGGGGCCGCAGCACTCGTACGAGAGCTGCTCCCCTTCATTCCTGTCACTTCATTCCGGTCACACTGTGAATCCGTGTCGGCGAGTAGTGAAATGAAGGTGAAGCAGCTCTCGTACGAGGGCTGCGGCCCCATCAAAACAGCTGATTTGCGAGTCCCGGGAGACACATCAGCTATTGATGGCCTATCCTGAGGATAGGTCATCAATGTTTAGGGCCTGTACAACCCCTAAGCCTATGATGTAGCAGGCTTAGGGGGCCCATGAGACAGGATCACAGATTGTGTGATCCTGTCTGCTGGGCCCTGTATCTAAGCCAATCACATGGTAGGCTTAGATACATGGCCCATGTGTGATCCTGTCTGCTGGGCCCTGTATCTAAGCCAATCACATGGTAGGCTTAGATACATGGCCCATGCGTGATCCTGTCTGCTGGGCCCTGTATCTAAGCCAATCACATGGTAGGCTTAGTTACATGGCCCATGTGTGATCCTATCTGATGGGCCCTGTATCTAAGCCTGCCACACTGTTGATTTAGATACAGGGCCCCAGCACACAGTAATCTTATACTGTATAAGATTACTGTCTGCTGGACCCTGTATCTAAGCCTACGTTGTGGTAGGCTTAGATACAGGGTCCCACAGACAGTATCACACATGGGCCCTGTATCTAAGCCTAACACACGTGTTACTAATCGTTTTTTTTGTGTGTTTTCTTACAGGTTCGGTCGTTGGACTAAGTCGGATTCCAGGACTACTTCGATGACGGCTTTTTTTTTATTATCAATAAAATGGTTAATGAAGGCTGTGTGGGTTTTTTTTTTATTTCAATAAAATATTTTTTCTATGTCTTTGTGGTTTTTTTTTAAACTATATTACTACCGCCTTAGTAATGGCCGCCGGCTGATTAACAGCATCCATTGCTAAGGCGGGGCTTAGTGTTAGCCGATGCAGAGGCGAACACTAACCCCCTTTATTACCCCGGTACCCACCGCCACCAGGGGTGCTGGGAAGAGCCGGGTACGATCCAGTACCTGACCATCTGTAGTGATGGTCGGCCACTGGGGTGGCCGCAGGCTGGTATTCTCAGGAGGGTAAAGACCAAAAAACAGTGTCCCTTCCTACCCTGGTGATGCTAGGCTGCTGCTGCTTTATTGTATCTGGCTGGTTATGAAAAATGGGGGGGACCCCACGTCATTTAAAAAAAAAAAAATAATAATAATTGGAAAGAACGATGTGGGGTCCCCCCCAATTTTCATAACCAGCCAGATGTAACACAGCAGCAGCAGGCAGCATTACAAGGGTGGGAAGGGCCACTGTTTTTGGCCTTCCCCAGCCTAATACCAGCCTACAGCCACCCCGGTGCCTGCCCGTCACTACAGATGGTCGGGTACTGGTTCGTACACTGCTCTTCCCAGTACCCCTGGTGGCGGTGGGTACCGGGGTAATAATGGGGGTTAGTGTTGGCCTCTGCACCTGCTAACATTAAGCCCCGCCTTAGTAATGGAGGTTGTCAATAAGGCAGCGGCCATTACTAAGGCGGTGATAATAAAAAGTTTAAAAAGATACAAGCACATAGAAAAAATATTTTATTGAAATAAAAAAAACACATCACTCAACCATTTTATTGAGAATAAAAAAAACGCCGTCATTGAAGTCCTCGAATCCGAAGTCCAACAACCGAACCTGTAAAAAAAAAAACACAAACACACAAAAATAATCAGTAACACATAAAGAAGCAAAATTATTATTCTTACCTATCTTGGGTCCAGCGCTGGAGACGCAACGTCAGCGAGCTGGGCCCTGTATCTAATCCTATCATGTGTTATACTGCCTGCTGGGCCATTGTATCTAATCCTATCATGTGTGATACTGTCTGGCTCAGCAGACAGTATCACACATGATAGGATTAGATACAGTGGCTGAGCAATGTATCTAATCCTATCCATAGTTTATAGGGTCGTAGTGCTATAGATATGCTATGCTGTCTCCTATACACACACTTTTTTTTTGGGCGGACACATATGTATTGGGGCTATTTCCCCTGACATTTTAAGCCCTGAGGGTATGTTCACACGGCAGCGCCCGTTACTGCTGAAATTACGGTGCTGTTTTCAGGAGAAAACAGCACCGTAAATTCAGCCGTAATGGCATGTGCAGGCGTCTTTCGATGCGTTCATTACGGACGTAATTGGAGCAGTTTTTCTATGCAGTCAATGGAAGACGGCTCCAATTATGTCTCAAGAAGTGACAGGCACTTCTTTGACGCGGGCGTCTTTTTTCGCGCCGCCTTTTGACAGCAGCGCATAAAAAAAAAATGACCGTCGGCACAGAACATCGTAAGACCCATTCAAATGAATGGGCAGATGTTTGCCAACGCTTTTGAGCCGCATTTTCGGACGTAATTCAATGCTAAAACGCCCGAATTACGTCCGTAAATAGGGTGTGTGAACCCAGCCTTCGTGATGCCCGGGCTGCTAGTGCTGCATTGTTGGGTCACTTAGGAGACCCAGCGATGCAGTTGAAAGCTGCGGACCATCGGCCATGAGAAGTTTGCGGGGGGGGGGGGCCCAGTAAGAATTCGTGCATCGGGGCCCATGAGCCTTTAGCTACGCCCCTGAACAAGCGTGGAGTTTTCGCGCACGCAAAAACACAGCGTTTTGCGTGCGCAAAAGCCACTTAACAGCTCCGTGTGGCTTCCACATATGATGCGCGGCTGCGTGCTTTTTGCGCAGCCGCCATCATTATGACACTCCATTTGGATGTTTGTAAACAGAAAAGCACGTGGTGCTTTTGTTTTCATTCATCCTTTTGACAGCTGCTGCGCGAATCACGCAGTTCGTACGAAAGTGCTACCGTGCGGCATGCGTTGTTTTTACGCACCCATTGACTTCAATGGGTGCGTGATTCGCGCAAAACGCCCAAAGAACGGACATGTCGTGAGTTTTTTTCAGCGGACTAACGCTGATTAAAAACCACGGACATGTCTGCACGACCCCATAGACTAATATAGGTCCGTGCAACGCGCAAGCAAATCACGCGCTTTGCACGGACTTTTTTCCCGTTCGTCTGAATAAAGCCTAACCGTCACTGTAAATTATTACTAACTATACCCTAATAATTATTATTACTAACTACCCTAATACTAAAACCTAGCACTATACCCTAACCCTACATCCTACCTAACAGGGCAGATTAATGGGATTTTGGGAATTTGTTACATGGTGTTTTTTTTTTTACTGTGTCTTAGGCCTCATGCACACGACCGTATTTTTTCCCACCCGTAAATACTGGCGTAAATACGGGTCCGGTGTCACACGTATTCGACCCGTTTTGCACCAGTATTTACGAACCCGTGCCCGTAAATATGGGTCCGGTGTCACCCGTATTCCACCCGTATTTACGGGCAAGTTTTTGGCGGCAAAATAGCACTGCACTAATCGGCAGCCCCTTCTCTATCAGTGCAGGATAGAGAGAAGGGACAGCCCTTTCTGTAATAAAAGTTAAAGAAATTCATACTTACCCGGCCGTTGTCTTGGTGACGCGTCCCTCTCTTCACATCCAGCCCGACATCCCTGGATGACGCGGCAGTCCATGTGACCGCTGCAGCCTGTGATTGACCTGTGATTGGCTGCAGCGGTCACATGGCCTGAAACGTCATCCAGGACGTCGGGCCGGATGTCGAGAGGGACGCGTCACCAAGGCAACGGGCGGGAGACCGGACTGGAGGAAGCAGGAAGTTCTCGGTAAGTATGAACGTCTTTTATTTTTATTTTTTACAGGTTGCTGTATATTGGGATCGGTAGTCACTGTCCAGGGTGCTGAAAGAGTTACTGCCGATCAGTTAACTCTTTCAGCTCCCTGGACAGTGACTATTTACTGACGTCGCTTAGCAACGCTGCCGTAATGACGGGTGCACACATGTAGCCACCCGTCATTACGAGAGCTCCATAGACTTCTATGGACTGTCCGTGCCGTTATTACGGCCTGAAATAGGACATGTTCTATCTTTTTCAACGGCACGGGCACCTTCCCGTGAGAAAACGGGAAGGCACCCGTCGCCAATAGAAGTCTATGAGCCCGTTATTACGGGTCGTAATTACGACCCGTAATAACGGGAGTTTTTACGGTCGTGTGCATGAGGCCTTATACTGTGATATTCACAGATCTGACACTGTCTGTCCTCTGTTTGCTCTCTGACAGAGCAGCAGGGGAGAGACAGTGTTTATATATACTTGGTCCCAGGGAAAGTTTGTTGCTGCAACAAACTTTCCCTGCGTTGGCCATGATTTGTTACCATGACCAGGACCTGAACCAATCAGGTCCCGATCATGTCTCCAAGACCAGAGGCACTGTCTCTCCTCTGTTTGCTCTCTGATGGAACAGCAGAGGGGAAACAGTGTAGGTTACGGGTAGAGATGAGCGAACCGGGACAACCAAACCCGGTTTCGGTCCTAACGTCCGGAAAAGTTCATTTCGCAGCGAATCCGAACTTCACCGGGTTTGGCCGAACCCGTTTTGACCGAACCCGGCTACATTTTGGCGCCTGCCACATGTTACATCTAAAATGGAGGATTTCACAAGATCACCTGACATCAGGCTACCCCATAATGCCTTGCAAACGGCTCTCCCAGCCAATCGGGAGGCAGCATAGGGGCGGGCTCAAGCCTGCAATAAAAGTCTATGCACGGAGCTCAGCGGCCATTTTACAGACAGGAGCTGTAGGGATAGCATCTCTGTGCAGTAAGGGAAAGCTTTAGGAATCTAAAAGCCAGGAATCCAGCAATCAAAGGTGCTCATCCACTACTCACTACTCAGCCAGTGTGTGAACACGCTTTTATAAGGGGCTCATCCCCGTTGCATCCAACTTGCAATACAGGCAGGCTTTGTAGTACTACAACGCCCAGCATTCCCTGAGTCAGTGCACAGTGGCTGATAGAAATTCTCATTCATTGCCATTTGGCAAGCCAGTGTCAGTGTGAATACGCTTTTAGAAGAGGCTCATCCCCGGCCGTTAACATAACAAACAAATAACAATACAACTTGCAATACAGGCAGCCTTTGTAGTAGTGGTAGTAGTACTACAAGGCCCAGCATTCCCTGAGTGCACTGCGGCGTGGTTGATAGAAATTCTCATTCATTGCCATTTGCCAAGCCAGTGTCAGTGTGTGAATACGCTTTTAGAAGGGGCTCATCCCTGGCCGTTAACATAACAAACAAATAACAATACAACTTGCAATACATGCTGATGCAGAAAAAAAGAGAGTCTCCAGAGGCGCTACTGCACTAAAGAACGCAAATATGCATGGAAAGTGGATGATAAACAGGATGATTTATTGAGTATAAGAGGCTACGCGTTTCAATGCCGCACCGGCATCTTCATCAGGCCATAACAGAAGCATGTCAACTGCACTGTTTAAATACAAGCTGAACAATGAAAAAAAAACAAAAAAAAAACCCGCCAATGTGACTGGGGTCAGAGTGCTCGGATGACGTCACGAATAGAGGATTGGAATGAATTGCAGCTATACACACACAAGGCAGTGAGTAGTTGATGCAATCAGCGGTCAGGACCTTGGACAGCAGTATAATGAAACATACGTAACCAAATCCAAGAAAACACATCATAAAAAAATACAAATAGGTATTAAATGTTAAAATACTCAATTGTGTAGGAGCAATATAAATAAAAAAACACTCAAAGAGAGAGATCCAAATATACAAAAGAATAAAAGAATACGGCCATAAACAATGCATTTAAAATGGAAACATCCAAAAGGATGCTAAAAAATGACAGCATCCAAAAGGATGCAGAAGAAACATCACACTGAAAATTAAAAATAAAATTAAAAACATCCAAACGTATGCTGAAAGTAATAGCATCCAAAACTGACATCAATATGGATGCTAAAATGACAGCGCACGCATGAAAATAAAGACGGGCATCAATTGACCTGTGTACTCAGAAAAAGGTAGCAAAGTTGAATTGCCATTATTAAAATATAATATACATTTGATTTAGTATAATACAGAAAGATATTAAATAAGCTGTATATATAAAAAAAAGGAAATAAAAGAGCAGCCAGTGTGTATAAACATGAACACATTTAAACACGTATAAGGTTAAACCATCAGATCACTAGGTAAGTGGTGAACAACACTGGGCACGTTTGTACCACCCGTCTGATCGGGTCCCAACCCATGGACAGCTGCACCTCTAGCAGCCACTGCTACAGCGGCAGCAACGCCACTATAACAGGGCAGGGAGGTATCTTCCTGCTCTGCTATCTACTAGCACCACTGTAGCTCCCTGAAGGAGCGGAATCCCCTGTAGCTAGGGATTTTGCTCCTGGACGGAGCACTCGATGTCGATCATATATGGACAGTGACAACTCCTGAAGTGCAATCCCTGTGACTAGGGATGCCAATCCAGGATGAGCCCTTGACATCACGGTCCATAAATGGAAAGACAACAGGGGCTTCTCCTGGAGTGGAATTCCCTGGTCACAGTGAGGGTAATGCTGTGGATAAGGATTCCACTTCAGGAGTTGCCCCCTGATGTCACTGTCCATATATGGACAGCGACATCAAGCAGAGTGCTCCAGGAGTGGAATCCCTGGCCACAGGGGGGATTCCGCTCCTTCAGGGGGCTGTGTGCCGCTACCTACCAGGGGGCATCTGAGTGGCAGGCTGATGGTCATTTTACGGTGAGTGGCGGGCTGATAGTCTTCAAGTGGTTTCCACCTCTGACCTCCAATTGAAATTAATAGGAGGCAGTAAATACCTGCGGCACTCGTTTGATGCTTTTTTTTGCCTGCGTGTTTTGCATTAGCTTCAACTGCTTAAAAAAATAAAAATTCAAACAACGCTGTTAATACAAAAACCGCTTCACAATTCCTGAAGGAATTTTGAGGCAGATTTTTTTTTTGTCTGACAAAAAACGCTGTATGAACATACCCTACGAGTGTAGTACTTGTTTTTAGTAGTTTTCGGTCTCTCTCTAAACAATTTTTGGTAGGGGTGCCCTGAGGAAATTTTATTTTTCCAGTGGTGCCTCGAGTCCGAAAAGTTTGGGAAACTGTACTAGGCTACAGGATCATGCCGGCCAATGCAAGGATCTCGTCATGGAGCAACTCTGTTAGTCGTGGGCTAGGGGAGTACAATTTTTTTTTGGGGGGGGCACTGTCTACAAGAAGGCTCTATGGCACAATCTACAGGGGGCACTATCTACAAGGGGGGCTGTGTGTGTCAGCCTGGGGAGGGGGCATTATACAGTGTGGGGGCCACTAAGCGGACATTACTGTGTAAGTATACTACAGGGGGCAATTTACTGTTTGGCACAATTAGAGGGCAAAATACTGTGTGCTTGAAGGGGTTATAATATATTATTATACTGTATGGGGGCACTATACTGTGGGGGCACTATATAGGGTATTATACTGCAGGGGGCATTGTACTTTTTTTATGGGGCATTTTTTTATGATTGGGTGGGGTGCCGAAATGTAATTTCGCATGGGGTGCCATCTATCCTAAGGCCTACCCTGTTAGACATGATTTGAAAGGCTATAATTGTGCTCGTCGGAATGGGGTCCCTCTGGACATTGGCCATGAAACGCTGCTGTCCGGCTCTGTTGAGAGAAATATGGGGTTTTGGAGCATTGTGTAGCTTCGACTGCATACTCATCGGCGGTGGGGTATCCTTGCAGGAAATAATTAAAGTTACCACATGCACAACCTTGACACTGGATTGGCATTTTGGTAAGGATGAGGGTTGTTTAAATATAGTTATGGTCTTTAAATGCCACGCTTATGCAAGGATAGTTATTTTTCTCTGATATGGTGTGATTTATTAAATGCTGTGGCCAACACCAGCATCAGCCCATCTCAGTTGTGTCTTTTCGGCTTAGTTAACTTGTGTTTATAGTAAGGGGGTAAAATGATATACGGTTCGTCTCATTCAATATGAACCCCTTATACAAGAAAAAGTTAAAGTGGTCTGTATGTTGTCTGGAACAGTTTACATATAGATTGTTACAGCCAAGTTTGTACACGTACCAAGAAGAAGCAACTAAGGGTATGTTCACACGGCAGCGTCCGTAACGGCTGAAATGACGGAGATGTTTTCAGGAGGAAACATCCCCGTAATTTCAGCCGTAACGGCATGTGCAGGCGCTTGAATTCCGCATCCATTACGGACGTAATTGGCGCTACTATTCATTGGAGTCAATGAATAACTGCTCCAATTACGCCCCAAGAAGTGACAGGTCACTTCTTTGACGCGGGAGTCTATTTACGCGCCGTATTTTGACAGCGGCGCGTAAATATACGCCTCGTGTGGACAAACGTCAGCCCATTGCTTTCAATGGGCAGATGTTTGTCAACGCTATTGAGGCGCATTTTTCGGACGTAATTCGGGGCAAAAACGCCCGAATTACGTCCGTAATTAGTGTGTGTGAACATACCCTTAGAGGCTTGGATTACAGCCCTGAAAATTAGCCCTTTATACATCCAAGTCTAATGTAGGACCATGGGTGTGCCTTGAAATTGGCAACAGTGTTTGCCAGGGAACAGAATGCCCAGAAGAACATTTTTTTTTTACAATCTGGAAAACAAAAGCTCCTGAAATCACAAGACAAGACAAATGCTAGAAATTATAATTTTATTTTTTATTAGAAATTGAATGCCTTTTTCTGCACATTTGGGGCTTGGAATGTGTAGGTGTCCTTAGTAGCTTCTGGTTCTAATACAGCCATGTCTTCCACCTCCTGATAGGGAGAATCATGAAATTAAGTTTAATTTAGTCATTAAGTGTGGGGAAAATAAAACCTCAAACAAACACACCCTCTTCTGTCCCCTTTAGGCCATATTCACAGTGGATTTTATATGCTGCAGGCTAAAATCTGCATGTGTTCCATTTGTATTTTGCCACGGAAACACCATACATTCTACTGTACTTCTGTTGCAGATTTGTGGTGTGGGTTGTTCACACAACCTTACTGTACGTATACCCTAGGCCAAGCCTCGAGCAGAAGTATATCTTGAAGCCCCTGGGCCCCAACGCAAAATGTGTAACAGGGCCCCCTATAAACCAGGTGTAATTTATAGTACTGATCTATGGGGCATAGTGACCTTTTGGGCTTCTAGGCTTCAGAGCGCAGATGTGACTGCAATCTCTGCACCCCTATAGTTACACCCCTGGCCTGAAACATTGACAGCACACATTGAATAATTTATTAACAAGCATGAATTGAAACTGCAAGTAATGACGTGCAAAGAATTTGGATTTTAGTAGAAGTAGGAATTTTTTTGTGAAATACCCCTTACCTCGTCTGAGAAGTATTTCTCAATAAGTGCCAAAGCAGCGTGATAAACCATGTGGTTGTCATGTTTCTGAAGAGCTTCAATTTTCTCCAATCCTCGTAATTCCTCTACAACTAGACATAGTTTTTCCAACTCACCCAATTTATCAGCAGCCTGCAATATACATAAAATAATTTGTTGGTATAAGCAAGCCACGAAAATGTGTAAACTGCTTTTGGCAGATGGAGCATGCATTAGCTTATACAGGTCTGGTTAATTCACAAAACAAGTTAGTCAGGCTCTAAAACGTTATCAAAAAAGGTATAGAAGGAGGTTGTATGAAAATTAGTGGAGCAAAAAAAAGAAAAAAATTTAAAATAAATAAATTGGATGGGGTAGCCTTGCAACAGCAACAATTCTCTATTCTTGGTCAATAAACTTTCAAAGTTTAGAAACTTACCAGAAATATGTTGGAGATGGCATCTAAAATTACCAAGATAGTTTTGCTGTCCTTAACGGTTAGCAGGTTGAGAAGCGGTTCCAACACTCCGCTATGCACCAACTGTACTACCTGCTCCACAGTTCCCCCACTAGTGTAGTTGGTTACAGCCCACACAGCCTCTTTCTGAGCCTTAAAGTCACCCTAGGGAAGGAGGAGACTTGAACACATAAGCATAAAGCATTTTAAATACTGTAATATGAGGCCCATTAACAAATAAGAATTTACTAGATGAATAGTAAAATGTACACTAGCACCCTTGTTTGCCTGTTTTGATCCATTTCACATAGCAAAGAATGCCAAACACAAGAGACATTCATATCCCGCCAAAAAAGCCACTTTTTTGGTTCTAATAAAAAGAAAATATCTGTATACTAGTTATTCCTAGGGCAGCGTATAGTGTGGGACCAAGTATTGTCTATTTGTTTTTTGCGCTCAAGCCACTATTATATATTTGATGTTACATTATGGGTTGATATATACGAGCTTTCACAATTGGTATCCCTTTATTGCTTATTTAACCCCTTGACAACACGTCATGTACTATTAGGTTGCTGTCGCCAAGGTCTTTAAGCAACACAATGTAATAGTTCGTGAGGTTGCTGGTGCGGGCCCAGAAGCGGAGCCCGCACCATTGCTAGCTGGTGTTGGCTGTATATTACAGTAGACACCCTGCTGCATGGCCAGAATCGGCGCTAGCATCCTATCCGGCCGATTAACCCCTTAAATCTATGGGGTTTACCAGATCGGAACCCAGCAATGTAATCGCAAGGTTCTGATAGCTGCTTCGGCACACCGGATGGCTAAACGGCTTCTGTTCCTAGAAACAAGATGATACAGGCTCAGAAGCTGAACCTGTGACATCAGCTGCCGGTGTCAGCTGTATGTTACAGCTGACAACCCACTGTAACTAGAGGGAACAGAGCTAGCTCAGATCCCTGCCCTTAACCCCTTAGATGCCGCAATTAAAACCAATCACAGCATCTTAGTGGCTTGAAGCCGATCAGCATTGCTGTGATGTGCTCGCGGGGATGCCGATTGTTGCTATGGCAACTGGAGGCCCAATAATGGCCTCCTGGTCTGCCCCATATGGAGGCGGGGCCTAATATGCTTGCTGTCCGTGAATGGACAGCTCTAATGCATTTTACTACGTGGGTAGTGCAATGTATTAGAGTAAAAATCACAAGTGCAGGCCTTCAAGTCCCCTAGTGGGACAAAACAAAAAAGTAAATAAAAATGTGGAATAAAAGTGTAAAAATAAAAAAGTTTCAAAGAAAAAAACAAACATTACCTTTTTTCTTATAACAAGTCTTATTAGAAGAAAAAAGGTAAACGTTAAAAAAAAATAAGTACAGTTCCCACGGCCGTAACGACCCACTCTGTAAAACTAGAATTCATTTTTCCCGCACAGTGAACACCGGTAAAACAAAACAAAAAAAAAAAAACAGAATCGCAGTTTTTCGGTCACCACGACATAGAATAAAGCGATCAAAAATACGCATGTACCCCAAAACAGTACCAATAAAAACTACAACATGTCCTGCAAAAAGCAAGCCCTTGTTAAAAAATAAATAAAAAATAAAAAAAATAAAAAGTGATGGCTCTCTGAATATGGTAACAAGTGTAATTTCTACTCACCGTAAATGCTTTCCTTTAGTCCTAGCAGCAGGAAGCATGGGGATATTCTATCCTCTAAGATAGACAATTAAATGAAGTATTGGATACCATCTGTCCTCTCATAAGAGCAGTGGCGTAACTACCGCCGTAGCAGCAGTAGCGGCTGCTACGGGGCCCCCACCATGGCCGGAGGCTCCGCTAGCAGCCGCTATGGCTGCTACAGCGGGACGCCACTGAACACTATGGCAGAGCAGGGAGGTATCTCCCCGCTCTGCCATTAACTGGTTCCCGACCGCTGGCTGTATTTTTACGGCCAGCGGTCAGGGTCCTTAAAACCCGAGCCATAGACTTTCTACGGCTCGGGTTTTAACTTGCTGCCCGCGCGATCTGGCAGCCGAATGTCGGGTCTCCGGCTGTCAGTGACTGCCGGGGACCCTGAGGAGAGGATAGAAGCAGCTTTCGCTGCTTCTGTCTTCTCTGATCACTTGTACACAGCGCTGAATGCGCGCTGTGTACAGGAATAGAGACAGCAGCAGCGGCGCTGTCTCTATTCCTCCCGGTGATCATGTGACTAGTCACATGATCGCCGGGTGCCGTTAGTGGCAGACTGCTGCTGGGTCTTACTAGACACAGCACAGCCCTATTAGTGACAATCGTCACTATGAGAGGGCTGATTTCCCCTGTAACTGGGGCTGCTGTGCAACTCCAGTTACAGTGGAAAAACATGGTGTAAAAGAAAGAAAAAAATATATATAAAGTTCCCCAAAGGTCTTCTTTGACCTTTGAGGGACAGACAATAATAAAAAAATAGTAAAGTAAAGTGCAAAAAAAAATGTAAATAATAAATACACATAAAATACCCACCCCAAAAAAAACCTTCCCCCCCCCCGCCAATCATTGTTGTAACGCTAGCGCTGACCCTATTACCCTAATATAGACATGTAATATATAAAAATTTACGGTAGACAATGACGATCACAAATAAAAGGTCTATTTTAGGGTAAAACTATGTTATTACCCAAAAAAAATAGCTGAAATGTAAAAAAGCTTATTTTTTTACTATTATTTTCAAACTTTATGAATAAAAATTCTAAAATAGCAAAAAAAGTGTGTATAAAAATGATAAAAAATGAAACCTGCATTGTTTACGGAAAAAACGTCGCAAAAATCACGTCGTTCGCCCAACAAATAAAAAAGTTATAGCCATTTAACTAACACGTGCTAAAAATGGCTAAACGGTGTCTGGTCCTGAAGGCGCAAAATAGAGCAAAAGACACGTATCCCCCCCCCATCTCCACAGGACATGTATCCCCCCCTCTCCACAGGACATGTATCCCCCCCTCTCCACAGGACACGTATCCCCCCCTCTCCACAGGACACGTATCCCCCCCTCTCCACAGGACACGTATCCCCCCCTCTCCACAGGACACGTATCCCCCCCTCTCCACAGGATGTACACAGGACAGTGGATACATGTGTGATCGCTGGCATTGATAGGGAGAACGGGGGACTGAAAGTCCCCTGAAGTTCTCCATCACAAACCTCGGACTTCCGGGGTCTGTGTCGGCAGCTCAGGAGAAATGAATGGAGCGCCGGTCGTGCTTGTGCGCATGCGTGACCAGCGCTCCTTTCATTTTTATTGAGCTGCGCAGACGCCGGAAGTCCGAGGTTTGTCATGGAGAACTTCAGGGGACTTTCAGTCCCCCGTTCTCCCTATCACTGCCAGCGATCACACATGTATCCCCAGTCCTGTGGAGATCCTGTGGAGAGGGGATACATGTATTTTGTAGGACACACTGTAGGTCACATTTTTTTGGGAGGGGGGACGCTGTATGGCGTTCCCTACAGGGGGGGGTGTGTATGGCGTTCCCTACAGGGGGGGAACGCTGTATGGCGTTCCCTACAGGGGGGGGAACGCTGTATGGCGTTCCCTACAGGGGGGGCTGTATGGCATTCTCTACAGGGGGGCTGTATGGCATTCTCTACAGGGGGGTGGCTGTATTGTGTTCCCTACAGGGGGGGTGGCTGTATGGCGTTCCCTACAGGGGGGGCTGTATGGCGTTCCCTACAGGGGGGGCTGTATGGCGTTCCCTACAGGGGGGGCTGTATGGCGTTCCCTACAGGGGGGGCTGTATGGCGTTCCCTACAGGGGGGGCTGTATGGCGTTCCCTACAGGGGGGCTGTATGGCGTTCCCTACAGGGGGGGCTGTATGGCGTTCTCTACAGGGGGTGGCTGTATGGCGTTCTCTACAGGGGGTGGCTGTATGGCGTTCCCTACAGGGGGGGGCTGTATGGCGTTCTCTACAGGGGGGGGCTGTATGGCGTTCTCTACAGGGGGGCTGTATGGCGTTATCTACAGGGGGGGCTGTAAAAAACACACTATCTACAAGGGAGGGGGGGTTGTGTGACACCCAGGGGAGGGGGGCCCCAGTCAAAAGTTTGCTATGGGGCCCAATCTTTCCTAGTTACGCCCCTGTATAAGAGATAGTATCAGTGGTCATATTGTGTAATTATTGCCGTAAAGACAAAAACTCCACACAGACTCAAGGTCTGCTGAAATCAAAACCCATTTATTGGGGGGGGGGGGGGCGGGGAGCAGTGCTGCTGCTAGGACTAAAGGAAAGAGAATTTACGTGAGTAGAAATTACACTTTCCTTGACATCCTCATCAGCCGCACCCTTAGGGATGTAGCAAGTAACCATTTTTTTAGTGTGGGTCTTTTTGAACCAGACAGTGGGCCCTGAGGCTGTCAGGCGTTTGTAAGCCAGCCGGAGTAGCAGATATTAATCACATCCCTTATCCATCTGGACAAGGAGGCCTTAGATACTTTTTGGAAGTTATTCTGACACTTTAGAAGGTCCAATCATCTTTTCCTATCAAACTCTTTGGTTCAATGAATATACGTTTTTAAGGCTCTACTGGCATCTAATGAACGCAGTCTCCATTCTACTTCTGATGAGGGCTCTGGACTGGTAACTCTTGGGGTAAAATAAGGTAACGTCCTCATCAGGACACAGTCCTGCAGAAAAAGTAGATAGGGTTCAGCCGACTCAAGAGCCTGTAGGTCACGGACCCTCTTGACTGTTATTGACATGAGGAGAGAACCATGCTCTTTGGCCAGAAAGGGCAGATGGCAAGTACAGAGACCTGTTCCCGTTTGATCTTTCATAAGATCTTTGAGATCGGGATGGGCAGGAATATGTACGCCAGGTGGCACTTCCATGGTATGGATAGAGCGTTTATGATCCATGGCCTGTGTGCCTGAACAGGGAACAATATAGATCTGCCTTCACTTTCTCTCGTGTGGCCATCAGGTCCATTTTTGGTTGACCCCAGTATTCTACTATCAGATTGTAGATTTGTTGGCTTAGAGACCATAATCATAATAATAATAATAATAATCTTTATTTATATAGCGCCAACATATTACGCAGCACTTTACAATTTAGAGGGGACATGAAACAACAATATCAAACATTACATAGTGACAAAGTTCATTTACAATTCAAAACTGGGGATTGAGGACCCTGCTCGCAAGAGTTTACAATCTATGAGGAAATAAGGGAGACACAAAGTGTTTGTTCTATACAATGGTCCGGCCATATTTATACACATGCGGTGGTAACATAAAGCTGCATGAGCCGGTCACCAGCCAGTATCCGTGTATGACGGAAATGAAGAGGAGTGTGAGGGAATCTTATTCTGATGACTAATCTAAAAGGAGGGCCATGGAAAGGAGTCAGATTAGGGAATGTTAAAGGCCTAAAACCTAAAGAATGGAGTCAATACACAGCTTTGACTAATAAAAAGTAAGCTTTATTTGTACAAAACATGAAATATTATTCACACATTAAAATCAAAGATGACTGCCACAGTGTGGAAAAATTTGGAAGCCAGACAGGTATGAATCACAGTGTATGAATGTAGGAGTATTATACTCCAGAGGATAACAGGAAAGGGACTGAGAGAGTCAATTTCAATTAATATATACAGTCCTAGGTCATAGTAGATAGTTGTTGTCATAAGGGATAGGGCAACAATGCCTAGCCTATCCACAAACTAGTGTGGAGGAAGGCACATAAGTAACATGTAAGGGTCTTACCCATGATATGTTATCCTGCTGTCTGGCGTCACACCCGACGCGCGTTTCGGCGGAGGAGCCTTCGTCCGGACGAAGGCTCCTCCGCCGAAACGCGCGTCGGGTGTGACGCCAGACAGCAGGATAACATATCATGGGTAAGACCCTTACATGTTACTTATGTGCCTTCCTCCACACTAGTTTGTGGATAGGCTAGGCATTGTTGCCCTATCCCTTATGACTACAACTATCTACTATGACCTAGGACTGTATATATTAATTGAAATTGACTCAGTCCCTTTTCTGTTATCCTCTGGAGTATAATACTCCTACATTCATACACTGTGATTCATACCTGTCTGGCTTCCAAATTTTTCCACACTGTGGCAGTCATCTTTGATTTTAATGTGTGAATAATATTTCATGTTTTATGTTTTGTACAAATAAAGCTTACTTTTTATTAGTCAAAGCTGTGTATTGACTCCATTCTTTAGGTTTTTGTTCTAGATATTCCAGGAGTCATAGCTACCTGTTATCTATAGTCATAGGCACTACTGTACGCCCCTCTTTTCCTCGTTTATACGATACCACTTATGGATATAACTTAAGGGGAATTCAGGTTGTCCTCCATATTGGTTGTGTACAATGTTAAAGGCCTGTCTAAATAGAGGTGTTTTCAGGGCACGTTTAAAACTGTGGATATTGGTAATTAATCGTATTGTCTGGGGTAGCGCATTCCAGAGGACGGGTGCAGCACGAGAGAAATCTTGGAGATGGGAGTGGGAGGTTCGGATGATGGAGGATTTTAATCTAAGGTCATGCTCCTGGTAGCGGAAGGTTGTGGCTTAGCCTGTCCACTATAGTGTTGAGGGTCCCTTTTATATGCACAGCTGTCAGGTGTTGAGCACATGCTTCCACCATTTAAAACATTGCCACTTCTATAAGAAGGGCTATGGATCGGGTGCCTCCCTGGTGGTTCAAGTGAACGACTGGTTGCATTGTGTCTGAGTGAACTCTGATCACTTTTCCTTGAACGGCTTTGTGAAAATATGCAAGGGCTCTCATGACTGTTCGTATCTCTGCAATTTGATTATAGGCACCTTTCGGTCGGAGACCAGGTGTCCTTCACCATTTGTCCTGCCACATCAGCTCCCCAACCGGAGCTGGACGTGTCAGTCTATAGGTCGACCCACAACTGGGGTGCAAAAAAATCTGCATTTTTTTTTTTTTTTAAATGAAACCACCATCTTAGGGAGGCTCTGTTGTCTCTTGAAGCTAATCACCATATTGTCCAGAGTTTCTATGTCTCGTTCCAAGCCTGCAGGACTTCCTGCGGCAGGGGTCGCATGTACCATTTCGCCCACTCAATAGCCACGCTGGCCGATGTCAGACTAATAGATAGTGGCCTAATCTGGCTGAGATGCTGTGCGGCCTCATATATACGACAGTCTTCCTTGTGGAAGGTATATCATCTGTTGGGGTTTCTCTTGAATACTCAAGAACTGTTTTTCCTGTGATGGCTGAATGTGGAATTTTTCCAAATTGATGAGCCATCCCAATGATTGAATCTCTGACAGCACGATTTGTAGATGGGTATTGAGGGCTTCCACTGAATTGGCTTTTATTAGCCAATTGTCGAGATAGGGTATTATGGAGATACCTTCTCCCCTGAAACGGGCTACTACTTCCACCTTGACCTTGGTAAACACGTAGGAAGCCGACAATATCCCAAATGGCAGAGATGTGAACTGCAGATGTATCAACTCTGTATCCAGATGGCAACTCCGGAAAAAAAGAAAGAAAAATGCCCTGCAGGATAGATGCCTGCATTTTCCAGCAAATTTCCTCACGGATCCTCTATCCCCAGAGCGTTGGCTAGACATCTGTGGATAGAGAATGTGCTGTCCGGATAGTCTACTAGAAGGGAATGGTGCTTCATCAATGAGTACCTTTAGAGAAGACATCGATAAATATACCTTTACAATTCAATTGCAATACCAGGATCAGCCAGGACGAGCGGTCATAGAGTAACATCCCTGGCTGATTTAAATAACGCCACCTAGTCTTCCTTCTCAGCGGCCGACCAATCAGCTTCCTAGAGTATGCGCATGCACGGTCGCTCCTGTGTAGGAGCGATAATCCAGCTACAATAAAAATGGTGCCGGTAGCGTGATAACCCCATACGCCCGCCGGCACATGCTCAGACGTTCCTAGACCCGGAAACAGACGGATAATGCGTCCGGCCGCGAACAGGTAAGCCTGAAGAGCTTTTATAAAGTTAAATGGAGGATTCCTCTCCCTGGTCTCAAACAGATCCCAAGAAAAAAAAAGAAACCCCCCCCCCCCCCCCAGTACTTTCAAAGAAGCACCTACGCATAGCCCCATGCATAAGTGTAAACAATAGAAACAGGCAGAAATAGGATATAAATTAAAATATACTTCCCAACCCTGCCACCACCACCTGTCCTTTCAGAGAGGACAGAAGAAAAAAACACGATATTACCACTGTGAGAATAGCTCTTATAGGGTAGCCAATTAAATGAAGTATTTAATACCACCTATCCTGTCTTCTAGGGTGTTGCTGCTGAGGACATCAAGGAAAAAGGAATTTAAGAAAAAAAAAAAAAAAGGCTTTAGTGTGCAAGCGCAGCAAAACATATACATATGGTATCGCCGTAATCGTATCAACCAGCAGAATAAAGTAAAAAGGTAATTTTTAGCCCACGATGAACACTAAAAAGAAGTGAATTAAAAAAACACACATTTACAGAATTACTTGTTTGTGGTCACATCGCTTTCTCCAAAAAAAAAAAAAAAGGCAATTGTACCCCAAATTGGTACCAGTGAAAATCAGACTGTCCCGCAATAAATAAGTCCTCACAGCTCCGGTGGAGAAAAAAATAAGGAAGTTCTGGCTCTCAGAATATAGCGACTGAAAGTGTGCAGACTGTTCCAAAAGCGGATAAGACTGGACGCCATTTATCAGTGAGACACTGGCCACACATCTGTGAATTATTTCTTTAACCCCTATCCGCACCAGGACGTAACTGTCCGTCGTTGCGGGAAGTTACTTCCCGCACGAGGACGTACAGTTACTGAGTTAATCCCGGTGCACACTGTCGGCGACAGTGTGCACCGGGAACCAGGAGGTCAGCTGTCGCCGACAGCTGACACTCCCCTCTTGCCGGCCAGCGGTCCTTTGCCGCTGATTTTGGCGCATTAACCCCTTAAATTCGGCGATCGGGTGCAACCGCCGAATTTTAGGGGTTTCTAACATATCGGCAGACCCCCGTCCGAAATCGCGGGGTCTGCCGATAGTTAGTATGGCAAACGGAAGCCAAACAATGGCTTCCGGGTCTGCCATGGACGGAAGCCCATCAGGACCAACCTTCGGCTGGTCCTGATAGGCTTCCTGTCAGAGTGACAGAAAGTCACTGTGCCGTTCCCGATGCACACTGTCGGCGACAGCTGACACTCTCCAGTGATGCCGATCAGCGGCTCATCGCCGCTGATTTCAGCAATTAACCCGTTACATGCGGGGCTCGATTGCGATCTCCGCATGTAGCGGGTTTGTAGCGCATCAGCAGCCCCCATGCAATCGTGGGGGCTTCTGATGCTTGTGATTGCACCCGGGGGCCAGACAACGGCCCCCAGGTATGCCATGTATGTCAGCCTATGAGGATCAGCCTCTTCTGATCCTCGTAGACCAACTGTCAGAGTGACTGTGACGTCACACTGACAGTTGGAATACGTTACACTACCTAGGTAGTGTAATGTATTCTAGCAGCGATCAGAGCTGCAGGTCAAAAAGAAAGTGTAAAAAGTAAAAAAAAAGTTAATAAAAATGTTTTATAAAAGTGTAAAAATAAAAAGGTTTTGTTTTCCTATAATAAGTCATTATAGGGAAAAAATGAAAACGTTAAAAAAAGTACACATTTGTTATCGCCGCGTTCGTAACGACCCAATCTATGAAACTATCATGTTAATTTTTCCGCACGGTGAACGCCGCAAACAAAATAAATGGAAAACTGTCAGCATCGCTATTTTTTGGTCACCACCCCTCCCAAGATATAGAATAAAAAGTGATCAAAAACTCGCATTTACCCCAAAATGGTACCAATAAAAACTACAACCCGTCCCGCAAAAAACAAGACCTCCCACAGCTTTTTTGATGAAAAAATAAAAAAGTTACGGCTCAGAATAGCGTGTCCCAGAAAATAAATTATTTTATAGAAACTTAATTTTATTGTGCAAACGCTGCAAAACGTAAAAAAACTATACACATATGGTATCGGCGTAATCGTACCGACCGGCAGAATAAATTAAAACGTAATTTATTGCGCACGGTGAAAGCTGTAATAAATAAAGAATTTAAAGCGCCAAAATCGGTGTTTTTTGGTCAACCTAGCTCTAAAAAAGATCCTGAGGGGCCAAAATGCTCACTATACCACTAGAAAAATTCCTTGAGGGGTGTAGATTCCAAAATGGGGTGACTTTTGGCGGGTTTCCGCTGTTTTGGTCGCTCCGGGGCGTTGCAAACCCGACATGGCACTGAAAACCAATCCAGCAAAATCTGCGCTCCAAAATCCAAAAGGCGCTCCCTCCATTCTGATCCCTGCTGTGGGTCCAAACATCAGTTTACGACCACATATGGGGTATTGCCGTAATCGGGAGAAATTGCTTTACAAATTTTGGGGTGCTTTTTCTCCTTTATTGCTTGTAAAATTGAAAAGATTCTATGTTTCCACAGAAAAATAGGTGATTTTTATCTTCATAGACTAATTCCACTAAATTCTGCAAAAAAACTGTGGGGTCAATATGCTAACTATACCCCTAGAAAAATGCCTTGAGGGGTGTAGTTTCCAAAATGGGGTCACTTTGGGGGGGTTTCGGCTGTTTAGGTACCACAAGACCCAGTGGCGTAACTACCACAGTAGCAGCCGTAGCAGCTGCTACGGGGCCCGCGGCATGGGGGGGCCCGTGTCGCCCTGACAGGCACATTACATTTTATGTACCAGGCCTGGCGGCACGGGCCCCCTCGCATCACAACACTAGGCATGAGGGGAGGGAGGGGGCGGGGGCCCGGTGATAGCCGCCACACTGCACTACCAATCGGGAGGGAGGGGGCGGGTGCCCGGGCCCGGTGATAGCCGCTACACTGCACTGCCAATCTGGCACAGATGAATAGGACAGGACGGCGATGCTGGTGGTAGGAGGAGCGCTCAGGCAGGGGAGAGGACAGGGGGCGGTGCGAAAGAAGGACTTCGGGCGGCTGGACAGTACAGTCAGGACTGCCGGAGAACTCATAGGATGAGCGGAGGACAGACACAGGACGAGTGGAGGACGTGCAGACTGCAGAGGACAGGTAGATGAAGTTAAAAAGTTCATGTCAGAAGGGAGAAGTTTTTATGTAGAAAAATCTGCCTCATAATTCCTTCCGGAATTTTGAGGTATATTTTGACCTGCCGGTAGAACACTTCCCGCGTTTTTCATTGCGTTTTTTTGTGGCGTTTTTCGGCCATCGGGCCGTGGGCAGGGAAACGCAGCAAAAAACGCATTTTCTGCCTGCCATTGTTGTCAATGGGAAGTCAGAGACAGAAACGCCCGAAGAAAGGGCATTGCGCTTCTTTTTCCCGCATGCGGTTTTTACTGCTCGCAGGAAAAATTTCATGGATTTCAATGGGAGGCACTTTCTGACGTTTTTCGCGAAAAAAACCTCAGTGTGAACTCCCCCTAACACAGGGGCGTAACTACTGCTATAGCAGCCGTAGCGGCTGCTACGGGGCCGCGGCATGAGGGGGCCCGTGTCACCTGCCGGCACGGGCCCCCACCTTGGCCGGAATCTCCGCTAGCTGCCGCTATGGCTGCTACAGCGCGATGCCACGGAACACTACGGCAGAGCAGGGAGTATCTCCCCGCTCTGCCATTAAACATAAGACATGTATCCCCTATCCACAGGATCTCCACAGGATAGGGGATACGTGTGTGATCGCTGGCATTGATAGGGAGAACGGGGGACCGAAAGTCCCCTGAAGTTCTCCATCACAAACCTCGGACTTCCGGGGTCTGTGTCGGCAGCTCCGTAGAAATGAATGGAGCGCCGGTCACACTTGAGCTGCGCAGACACCGGAAGTCAGAGGTGAGTGATGGAGAACTTCGGGGGACTTTCGGTCCCCCGCTCTCCCTATCAATGCCAGCGATCACACATGTATCCCCTATCCTGTGGATAGGGGATACATGTCTTTTCACACTGTAGGTCGCATTTTTTTGAGTGATTGGGGCTGTATGGCGTTCCCTACAGGGGGGGGGCTGTATAGCGTTCCCTACAGGGGGGGGCTGTAAGGCGTTCCCTACAGGGGGGCTGTATAGCGTTCCCTACAGTGGGGGCTGTATAGCGTTCCCTACAGGGGGGTCTGTATGGCGTTCCCTAAAGGGGGGTCTGTATGGCGTTCCCTACAGGGGGGGGCTGTATGACTTTCCCTACAGACCCCCCCTGTAGGGAACGCCATACAGAACCCCTGTAGATAACGCCATACAGACCCCACTGTAGATAACGCCATAAAGTCCCCCCTGTAGATAGCGCCATACAGTCCCCCCTGTAGATAGCGCTATACAGTCCCCCCTTTAGATAGCGCCATACAGTCCCCCCTGTAGATAGCGCCATACAGTCCCCCCTGTAGATAGCGCCATACAGTCCCCCCTGTAGATAGCGCCATACAGTCCCCCCTGTAGATAGCGCCATACAGTCCCCCCTGTAGATAGCGCCATACAGTCCCCCCTGTAGATAGCGCCATACAGTCCCCCCTGTAGATAGCGCCATACAGTCCCCCCTGTAGATAGCGCCATACAGTCCCCCCTGTAGATAGCGCCATACAGTCCCCCCTGTAGATAGCGCCATACAGTCCCCCCTGTAGATTGCGCCATACAGTCCCCCCTGTAGATAGCGCCATACAGTCCCCCCTGTAGATAGCGCCATACAGACCCCCCTGTAGATAGCGCCATACAGACCCCCCTGTAGATAGCGCCATACAGACCCCCCTGTAGATAGCGCCATACAGACCCCCCTGTAGATAGCGCCATACAGACCCCCCTGTAGATAACGCCATACAGTCCCCCCTGTTGATAGCGCCATACAGCCCCCTCTGTTGATAGCGCCATACAGTCCCCCCTGTAGATAACGCCATACAGCCCCCTCTGTAGATATCTACAGAGGGGGCTGTATAGCGTTATCTACAGCGCGGACTGTATGGCGCTATCTACAGAGGGGGCTGTATGGCACTATCTACAGAGGGGGCTGTTTGGCGCTATCTACAGAGGGGGCTGTATGGCGTTATCTAGAGGGGGGGGCTGTAAAAAAGGGGGGGGGTTGTGTGACACCCAGGGGGGGGGGGCCCCAGTCAAAAGTTTGCTATGGGGCCCAGTCTCTCCTAGTTACGCCCCTGACAAGACCTCCTCAAACCTGACATGGTGCCTAAAATATATTCCTAAAAAAAGGAGGCCCCAAAATCCACTAGGTGCTCCTTTGCTTCTGAGGCCGGTGTTTCAGTCCATTAGCACACTAGGGCCACATGTTGGATATTTCTAAAATCTGCAGAATTTGGGCAATAAATATTGAGTTGCGTTTCCCTGGTAAAACCTTCTGTGTTAGATTTTTTTTTATTACAAATGAATTTCGGCAAAAAAAATGAAATTTGTAAATTTCACCTCTACTTTGCCTTAATTCCTGTGAAACGCCTAAAGGGTTAAAATATTTTCTGAATGTAGTTTTGAATACATTGAGGGGTACAGTTTTCAAAATGGGGTGATTTATGGGGACTTTCTAATATATAAGGCCCTCAAAGCCACTTCAGAACTGAACTGGTCCCTGAAAAAATAGCCTTTTGAAATTTTATTGAAAATATGAGAAATTGCTGCTAAAGTTCTAAGCCTCGTAACGTCCTAGAAAAATAAAAGTACGTGAAAAAAAATGATGCAAACATAAAGTAGACATATGGGGGATGTTAACTAGTAACTATTTTGTGTGGTATTACTATCTGTTTCACAAGCAAATACATTTAAATTTAGAAAAATGCTAATTTTTGCAAATTTTTGCTAAAATTTGAAGTTTTTCACAAATAAATATTGAATTTATCGACCAAATTTTTCACTAACATAAAGTACAATATGTCACGAGAAAACAATCTCAGAATCGCTTGGATAGGTAAAAGCATTCCGGAGTTATTACCACATAAAGTGACATGTCAGATTTGAAAAAATAGGCTGTGTCCACAAGGCCAAAACAGGCTGTGTCCTAAAGGGGTTAACGCATTATTATACACTCTATGCTCTGATGTTCTTCGCGCAGCTTACATACGCCCCCACATTATTGCTGGTATTTCAAACAGAACTACTGCCAAGCTAAATCTGCATCAAAAGCCAAATGGTGCTCCCTCATCTGAAACCCTACAGCGTGCCCAAATAGCAGTTTACATCCACATATATAACATTGCCATACCCGGAAGAACCCGCTTAACACTGGAGGTATTTGTCTTCAGTGGCACAGACTGGGAACAACATATTGTGCCCTAAAATGGCATCAATGGAAAATTGCAATTTTTACTTTGCACCATCACCTGCGCATTCATTTCTAATGAAAAACCAAGTGGGATGAAAATGCTGACTTAATATGCCCTATGGGGTGTATTTTCAAAAATAGGGGTCACTACTTAGGGGTTTGTTTTACTTTTTGACCTCAGAGCCAATTGTGGGCCAATGATGTGCATTTGAGGTCTATTTTCACATGTTGCGCTTCACTTCTGAGCCCTGTCATATAGCCAGGCAAATGATAAATGCCTTGAGGGGTGTAGTTTCTAAAGTGGGGTCACTTCTTGGGGGCTTCCACTGTACCACAGCGATTTGCAAATGACAGTGGCCAAAAATCTAAATCAGCAAGATCTGCATGACAAATAGCGCTCCTGCCTTTGAGCCCTGCAGTGTGTCCAATCAGCAGTTTATTACCACATATGGGGTATTGCCATAATTGGGAGAAATTGCTTTTCAAGTGTTGGGGTGCATTTTCTCCTTCATTCCTTGTGAAAATTTCCACGTTTTCAGAAAAAAAAAAACATTTTCAATTTCTCAGTATAGTTGCACTAAATTCTGAAAAAAAAAAAAAAAAAAAGTGGGGTTAAAATGCTTACTATACCCCTCAATAAATTCCTTCAGGGGTGTAGTTTACAAAATGGTGCCACTTTAAGCGTTTCCACTAATTTGGTCTAGCAGGGGCTTTGCAAATGTGACATGGTGCCGCAAACCATTCCAGCAAAATTTGAGCTCCAAAAGCCAAATAACACTCCTTCCCTTCTAAGCCCTGCCGTGGGTGCGAACAGCAATATATGTCCACATATGGGGTATTGTCATGCTCAGAAGAAATTGCTTTACAAATATTGGTTTGCATTTTCTCCTTCAGCCCTTGTGAAAATGAAAAAAAAAATGGTGGTTTATTAAGCCAGCACAAGCTGCAACGTTTCCGTACTGCTATATAAACTTTATCAAGCGCACATAGATAGAGAAATATCTATCTATCTATCTATCTATACATGAGATTTTCATGCCCTACTTCCAATTAGTTCTGCAAAAATAACCTGTGGGATCGAAATGCTCACTATACCCCTAGATTATTTCCTTTGGGGGATGTAGTTTCCAAAATGGTTTCTGAGGGTTTTTCCCATGTTTTGGCACTACAAAATCTTTTCCAACCTGACATGGTGCCTAAAATATTTTCGAATAGAAAGGAGGCCTGAAAATCCAGTAGGTGCTCCTTTGCTTCAGGGACCAGTGTTTCAGTCCTTTAGCACAATAGAGCCACATGTGGGATATTTCTAAAAACTTCAGAATCTGGGCAATAAATATAGAGTATCTGGTAAAACCTGTGTTACAGGAAAAAAAAAAAAAACTTATTACAAATTAATTGCGACAAAAAACAAACAAAAATATAAAACAACGTAATTTGTACATTTCACCTCCACTTTGCTTTAATTCCTGTGAAACAACTAAAGGGTTACGACACTTTAATACTTTGAGGGGTGCAATTTTTAAAATGGGGTGATTTATGGGGACTTTCTAATATAAGGCCCTCAAAGCCGCTTCAGAACTGCACTGGTCCCTGAAAAAAATGGCCTTTTAACATTTTCTTGAAAATGTGAGAAATTGCTGCTAATGTTCTAAGCCTTGTACCATCCTAGGAAGAAAAGGACGTTCAAAAAAATGATGCAAACAATGTAGACATATGAGAAATGTAAATTAGTAACAAACTATTTTATGTAGTATTACTATCGGTCTTACAAGCAGATCCATTTAAATTATGAGAAAAACACCAATTTTGAAAAATTAGCCTATCACAAATATTGAATTTATCGGTCAAATTTTTAGTACAATAGGTCACGACAAAATCTCAGAACCGCTTGGATAAGAAAGAATTTCCAAGTTATTACCACATAAAAGGGACACATCAGATTTGAAAAAAATAGGCTTTTGTAGGTCAGTCCGTAAGATAGTTAGGGGCTCTACACTGGTGGTTAAACTTAAACTTATGGATCACCATTTCGTTATCTATATACAGATTTTTACACTTTATTCTAATAAAAAGTGTTATATTTCTTGACATTTGTTGGATGTGCATTTATTTTGTATTGGCCTTTCATATTGCATGTCTTTTTGGCCATGGGCTTGCACTCCTGTAAGTGGTGGGCAAAACTCCTTAGTATGGGTCGCTTAACCCCTTCAGGACTCCGCCTGTTTTGGCCTTCAGGACCCAGCAGATTTTTTCAAATCTGACATGTGTCACTTTATGTGGCAATAACTCCGGAATGCTTTTACCTATCCAAGCGATTCTGAGAATCTTTTTTCTCGTGACACGTTGTACTTTGTTAGTGAAATTTTTTTTTTCGATAATTTTGGTATTTATTTCTGAAAACAACCAAAATTTAGAAAAAAATTGCAAAAATTAGCATTTTTCTAAGTTTAAACGCATTGGCTTGTAAAACAGATAGTAATACCACACAAAAAATAGTTACTAGTTAACATTTCCCATATGACTACTTTATGTTTGCATAGTTTTTTGAACGTCCTTTTATTTTTCTAGGACGTTACAAGGCTTAGAACTTTGGCAGCAATTTCTCATATTTTAAAGAAAATTTCAAAAGGCTATTTTTTCAGGGACCAGTTCAGTTCTGAGGTGGCTTGGAGGGCCTTATATATTAGAAAATCCCCAGAAGTCACCACATTTTGAAAACTGCATCCCTCAAGGTATTCGAATCAGCATTCACAAAGTGTTTTAACCCTTTAGGTGTTTCACAGGAATTAAAGCAGAGTAGAGGTGAAATTAACACATTTTCGTTTTTTTGCCGAAATTCATTTCTAATACATTTTTTTTTTTGTAACACAGAAGGTTTTACCAGAGAAATGCAACTCAATATTTATTGCCCAGATTCTGCAGTTTGTTGAAATATCCCACATGTGGCCCTAGTGTGATAATGGACTGAAGCAGCGGCCTCAGAAGCAAATGAGCATCCAGTGGATTTTGGGCCTCCTTTTTTTTTAGAATATATTTTAGGCACCGGTTGTCAGGTTTGAAGAGGTCTTGTGGTGCCAAAACAGTGGAAACACCCCAAAAGTTACCCCATTTTGGAAACTACATCCCTCAAGGAATTTATCTAGGTGTATAGTTAGCATTTTAACCGCACAGGTATTTCGCTAAATTTATTAGAATTAGTCTGTAAACATGAAAATCTGCTTTTTGCTGAAAAGATATTTTTAATATTTACAAGAAACAATAAAGAAAATGCACCCCAACATATGTAAAGCAATGTCTCCCGATTACGGCAATATCCCATATGTGGTAATAAACTGCTGATTGGACCCACAGCAAGGCTCAGAAGGGAAGGAGCGCCATTTGGATGTTGGAGCACGGATTTTGCTGGATTGGTTTTCGGTTCCATGTCGCGTTTGCAACACCCTGGAGGGACCAAAACAGGGGAAACCCTCCAAAAGTGACCCCATTTTGGAAACGACACCTATCAAGGAATTTATCTAGGGGTATAGTTAGCATTTTGACCACACAGGTGTTTTGCAGAATTTAGTGGAATTAGGCATTGAAAATTAAAAATCAACTTTTTTTCTGAAAAAGCATAGAAATTGTAAATTTTTACAAGGAATAAACGAAAAAAAGAACGACAACATTTGTAAAGCATTTTCTCCTGATTACAGCAATACCCCATATGTGGTAATAAACTGCTGATTGGAGCCATGGCAGCGCTCAGAAGGGAAGTAGCGCCATTTGGATTTTGGAGCACGGATTTTGCTGGATTGTTTTTCGGTGCCATGCCGCCTTTGCAACGCCCTGGAGGGACCAAAACAGTGGAAGCTCCCCAAGTTACCCCATTTTGGAAACACCCCTCAAGGAATTTTTCTAGGGGTATAGTGAGCATTTAGACTCCACGGGTCTTTTGCAGAATTTATTAGAATTAGGCGGAGAATATTAATATCACAATTTTTTAACAGTAAAATGTTGAATTTTCTAATTTTCACAAGGGATAAAGGAGAAATAACCAACCAATTTTTGTAAAGCTATTTCTCCCGGGTACGGAAATACCCCACATGTGGTCCTACATTTTTTTTTTCATTAGAAATGAATTAACCCTTTCAGGACTGATTCATTTTTTGCTTTCTTATTTTCGTTTTTCACTACCCGCCTTCCAAGAGCCATAACTTTTTTCTTTTTCCGTCAGTAGAGTGGTGTGAGGGTTTATTTCTTGCAGGAGGAATTGTAGTTTCTATTGATACCATTTAAAGTGCCATAAAAAGTACTGGGAAACGGAAAAAAAATAGGAAAATATAGGAAAAAAAATCTGATTCCATTTTTTGGGGTTTTCGTTTTTACAGCTTTCGCCGTGCGGTAAAAACGAAAACTACAGCGATTTTGGCAGTTTAAATTATTTACGTTTTTTTACGGTGTTCACCGTGCGAGTTAAATAATGGTATATTGTCATAGTTCGGCCTTTTACGGACGTAGCGATATCAATTCGGTTTATTTTTTTACATTACTTTTGAAGAAAAATGTGAAAAGGATTTTTTATTTAACTTTAAACTTTCTCTCACTACGAATAACTAATTCTTCTACACATTTTATTAGTCCCCTTAGGAGACTTGTACCAGCGATCATTGGATCGCGGGTACAATATGCTGCGATACTAATGTATTGCAGTATATTTTTACTTTTACAGACTCCTGTAACAGCGTGATCGCTGTTCCTGTCCGTTAGTCCTGGGTGTCCGCTGTAATACACAGCCGACACCCGCAGCGTATGGAGCGGGCTCAGCATGTGAGCCCGCTCCATACATCACCCCCGCACTACGACGTGCCATTAACTCATAGTGCTGAAAGGGGTTAATGCACAGCGGATGGTGTGAATATTGCAATTTTCCACTGATATGCCATTTTAGTGCATAATATGTCGTGCCCAGTTTGTGCCCCTAAAGACAAATACCTCATAAAGCGTTAAGCGGGTTCTCCATATTTGTGGGCACAAACTGCTGTTTGGGCACGCTGCAGGGGTCAGAAGGGAGGGACGCCATTTTGCTTTTGGAGCGCAGATTTTGCTTGGTAGTTTTTCTGTTTTGGGTTTCTCTGGTATTTCAGTTTATAATGTGGGGGCATATGTAATCTGTGCGGAGAACATCAGGGCATAATAAGAGGGTATAAAAATGCAGTAAATAATTAATAATTCATAGATGTGTGGCCGGTGTCGCACTGAAAATGGTGTCGGATGTTACCCGCTTTTAGAAAACACTGCACATTTTGCAATGCCATATTCCTGGGAGCCAGAACTTTTATTTTTTCACCACCGGAGCTGCGTGAGGGCTTATTTGTTGCGGGACAATCTGTACTTTTCATTGCTACCATTTTGGGATGCATGTGATTTTTTTGATCACTTTTTATTAAATTTTTTTGCAAGCCGGGTGACAAAAAACAAGCAATTCTGACAATGTTTTTATTTTATTTTTTTGCGGCGTTCACCGTGCACTATAAAATGACCATTATATTTTATTCTGCAGGTCGGTACGATTTCGGCGATACCATATGTATATAGGGTTTTTTTTATGTTTTGCAGCGTTTGCGCAATAAAATCACTTTTTTTTAATAAAATAATTTATTTTCGGTCACCATATTCTGAGAGCCGTAACTTTATTTTTCAGTCAAAAAAGCTGTGTAAGCTTGTTTTTTGCAGGACGGGTTGTAGTTTTTATCGGTATTTACTTTTTGATCACTTTTTATTCTCTATTTGGGTGGGGTGGTAACCAAAAAAATTAGCGATTCTGATGTAGTTTTTTATTGATTTTTTTTTTAGGGGTGTTCATCGTGCGGGAAAAACAACATTATAGTTTTATAGTTGGGGTCGTTACGAACGCGTGATAGCAGATATGTGTACTTTTTTTAACGTGTTCATTTTTTTCTTATAATGAAAGACTTATTATAGGAAAAAAGTGCAGTGTTTGTTTATATAACTTATAACTTATTTTTACACTTTTATTATCTTTTTTTTACTTGTCCCCCTAGGGGACACTTAGACTTGCGGCTTTGATCGCTGCTGGATTACATTACACTACACACGTAGTGTAATGTACTCTGTCATTGTGACGTGACAGTCACACTGACAGGAAGCCTCGGAGAACCGGCCGGAGGCTGCTCCTCCGAGGCTACCGTACATGGCAACCCGGAGGTCATTGTCTGACCTCAGATTGCCACGACAAGCATCGGTAGCCCCCATGATCACTTCGTGGGGGCTGCCGATGTGCTTCAAACCACTTAAATGATGCGACTACAATCCGTCGCCGCATTTATAGGGTTAATTGCCGAAATCAGCGGCGATGGTCCGCTGACCGGCAACACTGGAGTGTCAGCTGTTGGGGACAGCTGACCTCCCGGTTCCCGGACACTGTCCGTTAGGACAGTGTGCGCCGGGAACTACTCCGCAATAGTACGTCTGGATGCGGGAAGCAAGCCCTGTGCAAGACGTGCTATTGCGGAGCAGCGCGAAGAGGTTAAGTTTATTCATTGTAATGTGATCAGTCTTCTAATATGGGAATGTTCCTTTTAATTTTTATTAGGTTATGCCATGTTCAAGAGTATAGAATGTTATTTATTAGAGCATTGTCATTTAACCCCTTCCCGACATTTGACGTATCCATACGCCAAAGTCGGGTAGGGGGAAGTATGGAGCGCGATCCCGCTAGTTTAACTCGTTAAATACCGCGGTCAATATTGACCGCAGCATTTAAATCGTCAGAAAGAGGGGGCGACCCCCCTCTAACAGCTCATCGCGCCCCCTGCAACGCAATCGCGGGGGGGGGGGGCGATGGTTGCTATGGCTGCCTGGTTGCTTAATGAATGCCCCCAGGTCCGCCATCATTGTACACCTATTAAGCCTTGCCTCCGGCAGGGTTTAATAGGTGCCTGTCAGAATCACGATATACTGCAAATACATTAGTATTGCAGTATATTGTGCAAGCGATCTAACGATCGCTGGTTGAAGTCCCCTAGGCTAACTAATAAAAAAAGTCAAAATAAAAAAAGTTTCAAAAAAACGACCCTTTTCCCATTTTCCCCCTAGAGCATAGTAAAAAATAAATACATAAACATAATAATTGGTATCACCGCACCCGTAAAAGTCTGAACTATTATAATATATAGTTATTTAACCCGCACGGTGAACTCCGTAAAAAAAAAAAAAAAAAAAATAAGAAAAAATAAAAAAGAATTGTGAACGCCAGAATGCCTATTTTTTGGTCACCTCATCTCCCACAAAAAATGAAATAAGTGATCAAACCATCGCATTTACACCAAAATGGTATTATTAAAAACTACAGCTTATGCCGCAAAAAATAAGCACTGATACCGCTTAATCGACGGAAAAATAAAGAAGTTGTGGCTCTCGGAATTTGGCGACGCAAAATAAATTATTTTTTACACTTCGGTTTTTACATGTAAAAGTAGTAAAATATAGAAAAAAACTATATATATTTGGTATCGCCGTAATCATATTGACCCACAGAATAAAGTTAACATGTTGTTTTAATTGCACAGTGAATGCTGTAAAAACGGCACGCAAAAAAACATGGAGGAATCGCTGTTTTTTTTCATTTTCTACCCCACAAATAATTTTCCCATTTCCTAGTACATTATACGGCAAAATAAATGGTGCTACGAAAAACTACAACTCGTCCCGCAAAAATCAAGCCATCATAGTACTATATCGACGGAAAAATAAAGACGTTATGGCTTCTGGAATGTGGGGAGGAAAAAATGAAAATCTGAAAATTGTTTACGACGGAAAGGGGTTAATATCTGGGCAGTCTGGTTGTTGGTAGTCACACCTTACACAGAATGTTTCCCCTTCAAATTGCAGCTCTAGGTGTTTTACCAGGCCATGGGACAAAGCAGGTAAGCAACATGATGTGCACTCTAGGTGGTGCATTGTAAAGTGGGGGGTGGGGGGGGGAATGGAAGCTGGGAGAGATAGACAAAGATAAAAAAAAGTGTTTTTCCCCACCACATAGGTCTTGTGTTGCAGTTAGAACAGCTGTGAAGAGAGAAATTTATGGTGAAAGAAAAAACAAACTGGTTATCCAGAGCAGAATTTAAAAATAAAATGCACAGTATATTTTATCTGTCTCTCTAGTGAGAGCCATCAAGCATTGGACTGTATATACTGTAACCACCAAACAAACTTTCTGGAGTAGTAAGTAAGAAGTGGAGTTCAATCGCTACAAGTCTCAAGTCAGATCATTTTTCTGCTACACCATTCTGCTTCAGGGTAGTTCGAACTAGGGAGATTCTCACCCCACCCCAGATACAATTACGCTCCTTTGTGACAAAAGAAACGTAAAAAGGCAGGCACTCTACAAAGTTAGTGAAAAATTTACAGGGTTTCAAAGAAATTAGCGCAGCAGTCACGCAACGCTTTACCTTATTGAGAAGATCTACAAGTGGTGGCAGGAGGCCACAAGTAATAAGTTGTTGAATCTGTGGAGCTGGACCTGCTGAAATATTACTAAGTGCCCACGCTGCTTCTCTCTGAACACTTAGCTTCGGATGCCGCAGTAGCTGAGGCAGGATAGACAAGATTCCAGCATCTATGGCTACCTGGGTCTGTTTGTCTGTTCCAGTTACTATGTTCCCAACAGAACGAAGTGCTGGAGTCTGAGAAAAATGAAATTAAAAAAAAAAAATTAAAAAAAAATTAAAAAAAGTTAGAGGCTCTGTCACCAGTTTACAAGTGCTCTATCTCCTACCTAATCAGATAGGCGCTGTAATGCAGATAAGTGTTTATTTTGAAAAACGATTTTTGAGCAAGTTATGAACAATTTTTGATTTACGCTAATAAGTTCTTAATGACCAACTGGGCGTTTACAACACCCATTTGGTAAAAAGTTAGAGAAGCGAATGACCCTGACCAATCAGCGTCATTCTCTTCATTCATGCCCAGCTTGTTTCACTGCACAGCTTGATCTCGCTGTGACGGGACTTCCTCCCACAGGTTCCTCTTCAGAGCGATGGAAGAACAGACGTAGCCTCCAGCCGCTGTAGATTCGGATAAACGTTCTGGCATGGCTGGAGGTGAAGTTTGTGGACCCTCCCACAGTCCTTCACCGGAGCGATGGAAGAAAGTCCCATCACAGCGTGATCTCGCGAGATCACACTGTGCAATTTAAGAAGCTGGGCTGGAATGGAGAAGTGTATGATGCGGATTGTCACAGTCATACACTTCTCTTTACAACGCCCACTTGGTAAAAAGTTAAACGCCCAGTTGGTCATTAAAACCTAATTCGCATAAATCTAAAATTGTTCAGAACTTGCTCAAAAACGATTGATTCCCAAAATAAAAACCACTGTTATCTACATTACAGCGCCGATCAGTATGTGTAGGAGATAAGGCACTTATAATCTGGTGACAGAGCTTATTTAAGATACTTCAAAACTGAATCCTTTTCTGCATTGGCCACAACAATGTTGTCCGCATTGGAGGAGATTTATCAAACCGGATGCCAAAGGAAATGTGGAATAGTTTTCTATACCAACAAATCAGATTCCATCACATTTTTGAAAGGTCCCTATGGAAAATGGAAGCAGCTACCCGATTTGCTGCTCCACTTTTCCTTTGCACCAGTTTTGATAAATTTTTCCCACTGATTACATGGAAAAAAAATTAAAAAAAATACATACCGATGGGTGTAACCTGTAATCATGGCAGTATTACCAACAGCATTGTCCTGAAACTACAGGTCCTATGCCATAGTGCACCCTAGTTAATTTATTTGTTTATAATTTATCACTGGTCAAAAAGGAGTTTGTGGCTTTAGTATTGTTCTAAGATTTACTTACCAAAACGCTAAGCTCTTGACTATACATTAGCTGTATCAGTCTATCCACAGCCCCCGTCTTTACCACCACATCAATCCTATCATTGGCACCATCTGTGAGATACGACATAGCCCAACATGTATCTGATAAGATGTCTTTGTCTTCATGGTGCAAAAGCTGAGTCAGTGTTGGCAGGATTTGAAGAACAGCTTGCATAGGTGGGTATGGGTTTTTGTTTCGACATAGGTTAGACAAGGTCCACGTAATGTTTCTGAGAAAGCCAATCTAGGTTTAAAATAAGTTGATAATGTACAGTAGTAAAACAGACCTGCATTTTTTGTATACTAGGAACATACATATTTAGAGATTTTTACCTAGACTTAAAGCAACCCTCTAGTCCTGAGACAATTAAAACATAATAGTGTATATGGAGTAATTACTTGGTGCCCTTCTGCTGGTTCAGGTACCAAATTGTCCACGACACTTCGATCACAAGTCGGAGACACTCCCACTGTTCCTGCATTGGCCAGAGCTACTCATGTGAGCAATTCAGTCTAATCCATGAAGAGGGGGGAGTGTCCCAAAACAGCCACAGCGCTTCTCAGATAGTCTGAGGGGACCCTAAAACGGTGGATCCACAAGGTACTTCATATACAACATGATATTTATAATTTTGTCCTGAGACCGGGTCGCTTTAACACATTAAATACACAGTGGCAAGAAACATAAGCCATTGGAAAAGTGTTAAATTATCATGCTGCAGCAACACTATTGACCTGCCAGGTCTACTCTGACTTCACTTCAATCACTAACAGCCCAGCAATTATATCTAACAACATATAGCTGCTAAACCTATGTACTTCCTTTTTCTGGACAATAGGTTTCAAGCAGTGTTCCCTATAAGGTACACGGCCGCGCACCTTCCATGATCCGCCCGCTCACTAGACTTTAAAGCCCGCGCACTGTCACCAGGCGGATGCAGTGGAGTCGTTAGCCCCGGAGGGGGCTCCGGTGCTAGCGACCGCCACATTCACTTGTATGTGCGTCCTCAGGACACACATACAAATGAATACTATAGGCTGCAGGTCACATTAGGCCTGCAGCCGATAAGGCGCTGGGCGTCACGCAGGCCGGGGTGATGACGTTACATCATCACACTGGTCCTGCTGGAGGGGCAGTGTAGCGCTCAGTCTGTCGCGGGAACGGGGCAAGGTAAGCACAATATAATTTTTTTTTTTAAGGAACTATGTAGCACTATATAAGAAGGGGACTGTGTAGCACTATATACAAGGGGAGGAGGGGGGCTGCGTGCGTCGCCATCTACAGGGGGGCTGCGTGCGTCGCCATCTACAGGGGGTTGGCGTGGCGCTATCTATAGGGACAGTGGTGTAATGAAGGATTGTTTTATTGATGCCTATAATTGGTGTTTATAACTGTATATTTTACTGGTCGACTTGTAATATTATAGTATTTAAAAAAAGTAATTGAAAACAAAATTTAAAATTAGGTTTTTTTCGCTATATTATTTTACTGGGGGTATTACTTTAGGTCATCCGATCGCCCACCATTGATGTAGACTTGATAACTGCCCCACTCAGGAGCTGCCAAGACTTCGAGGGAACATTGGTTTCAAGTCCCTATTACTTCCTGTAAACACAACTTTAGGCAGGCGATAACCAGTGTCAGTAGCAACTATTATTTTGGTTCCGGCAGTAAGTAAAACCAATATGATCATTTTGAAGTGACCGAAACTAAAGAAATGTAAAATGAGTGGACCGGATGTCTCTCACAAAAGGGGTTACTCAGAGTTAAAATTCTCAACACTACTAAAAAACGTTTTATGCTAGATAAAAGGACATTAATACCTTGCAAGCGCAGTAGATCCAAAAGAAAATACTCCTTCACATAATTGCGGACGTGCAGTATGTGAAGAGATTCTGTGGACTCCTACTGCACATGCTGTATGGTAAGATAGCCCTGCCCCATGTAGGACGCATCATTGATGACACCCAGTACATAAGGGGTATGCAATTACTGGTTGGAAACCCATCTGACAGTGACTTCAATGTCACGAATAAGGATGTGGCGGCAGAACCATGCGCAGAAGATCGAAGAGGCAAAATACAACATTCTCGGAAGAAGTAATTTTAGCTAGCCCTATAAAACAATCTAGGCATTACATGTAATTCACAGGGGGTGGGGGGAATACCGGAGTCTGTGGTGTAACCAAAGCTAAAAGCGGTGAAATCACATTGCAGTTGATTAGTGCATCTCTGTACATTGGACCATCACCTATAGACAAAAGACACGGTTTTAAAAAAAATACATTTTTTATAAAGCATGTCAACTGTAGAATTAAGATCCATTTACTCAAGCAGATATTCATATTAGTGATCTTGGATAGGATTGCGGTGAGTGTACTTATACAATGTTATTAACTCATTGATTAATCGAATAGTGATTAGTTTAGTTGCCCGTTTAACAAATGTCACATCTGCTGTCAAAAGATTCAAGTTTACATAGCACAATGTCAGAATGCCCATCTTTTTATGGCTTGCGTAAACAATTTTTGGGTTAACAAGCATTTCATTGCTAGTTTATGCTTCACACCTATTTACATTAATTGATCATGCACAACTGCTTGTGAGGGCGGATTTACACGAGCGAGTGCGTTTTTGCGCGCACAAAAAATGCGGCTTTTTGCACGCGCAAAAGGCACTTAACAGCTCCGTGTGTCATTACCATATGATGCGCGGCTGCGTGATTTTCGCGCATCAACCATCATTATGACACAGTTTGTAAACAGAAAAGCACGTGATGCTTTTGTTTTCAATCATACTTTTTACTGCTGTTGCGTGAATTAAGCGCGTCCCACGGAAGGGCTTCCGTGAAGTGCGCGTGATTTTTACGCACCAATTGACTTCGTGATGCACAAGAAACGCAGAAATAGAAGACATGTCGTGACTTTTATGCAGCGGACACCCGCTGCGTAAAATTCACGGACTGTCTGCACGGCCCCATAGACTAATATAGGTCCGTGCGAGGCGAGTGAAAATCACGCGCGTTGCACGGACGTATATCATGTTCGTGTAAATCCGCCCTTAGTGTTGGAATTTGAATAATTTGCTGATAGAAATGGGCCTTTGGTGTATGATATTCCACAACTGAAAATCTGCAGCGGAATCTTAAATCTAAAAGAAAAAAAAAAAAAAGGGAGCGGTCACAAAAACCCGCAGTACTATTTTGCTGTGCATACTGCAGTGTAAATGCAATGTAGCTGCAGAAGTCATTGTGGATTTTCTGCAGCAGTTTTACCTGCTAATTTAGTGTGAAAGTGTAAAGCATTGATTCTAAAAAAAAACATAACTGCAGATACAAATTAACTGCTGAATCACTAAAAGCCTGCATCAAAATACAGTTTGTGATTTATTCAATAAGATTATATGCTCCCCATACAAGTTTATAGGGGGTAAAGCCCCCCCCCCCAAAAAAACCCTGCAGCATTAAAAAGTTACAACGCAGCTGAATTTCCACACAAATTATGTACAGATTTTTAGCCGTAGTGCGGGGTTGAAATTTTCAACTTTGCTACTTTTGTAAACGCTGCAAATATTTCCCACATCAGTTGTGGAATATTCGCAGCGGATCCGGCCCTTAGGAACATATACTTAGGCTAGGTTCCCACATAGTGTAAACACTGCCTGTATAAACGTTTAAAATTATTATTTATTGATAATTTATTATTAAAATATCGTAGGGCACAGAGTGCCAAAAGATCCAAGTACAGACGTTGGCAACCAGATCAGGAACGCACAGTAAAGAGTGTGTGAGATAGACAATCAGCATGCGCTCATTGACAAGTGCCTGAAAAGTCAGATGTAAATTTCCCACAGCCCCTCTTTAAATGTGCTGGCAAATATTAGTAAAGTCTGATTGCCACAGATTCACAGGCACACTTCCCAACGCGTTTCTGCACCACATTAGGGGAGCGTCCTCAGGGGTACGAGTTGCCTGATAATTCTCGTATTTATTCACGAAGTGCCGGTCAGCTGATATTCAGCTGTTCAAATTGTATAACGGCGCATACGAGACACTGATAGCGGTCTAGCGCGCGCCGAGGAAACTAGGAAGCTTTAAAGCCCAGGCCCCGCCTTCCAGGCATTGCGTAACGCCGGGCCGAACCAATGGGAGAGTAAGACGTCAACTAGCGACGCCCACCCACAGGTCGGCTCCCTGGTAACTACGCAGCCAATGGAACAGATGCAGAACGCATCGTTAGCAACAGGGGGGAGCTACAGGCGGCCAAGCATACATCGCCGATAGCAAAAAGAAAAAACGCCATGCAATGACAGGGCGATCAAGGGAGCTATTAAACGGCCAAGGCTACAATGAGATAATGCAGCAAAGGTAGCAATCGCATCAGAGGAGTAATAGTGAAATGGAGGATACTGTCACAGTACAATAGACGATACACAAAGACAGATACTAAGTATAGAAAAGGACTAAATATAAATAAATGTCAGGAGTTACAGGATAGGACAGACAAACTAAATAAACCTGTAATATTTACAGGAAAGGAAGATAGGATATAGACTCATTAAGGCCTAGTGGTTTGATGGTTTGCATCCTGAAAATCCACTGGGCCTCCTTCTGCAGAATACGTCTATCCCAATCTCCTCCCCTGATAGGCGGCTTAATATATTCCATCCCTTGGAATTTAATGGCAGAAGAGTCTCCCAGATGACAGTCCCACACATGCCTAGATACAGAAGTATCAGCTTTATTCTTGATATCACACATGTGGTCCCGGATTCTGCGTCTAAACTCCCTTTTAGTTTTGCCAACGTACTGCATTCCACAATGACAAGTGATGAGGTATACCACCCCCTTAGTGAGGCAGTTGATGAAATACCTGTTATAAAACAGAGCTCCTGTAACTGTGCGCTTAAAGGTTTTGCTTTTCAACACAGAAGTACAAGCTTTACACCTCCCGCATTGGTACGAACTAGTAACGTTGGTGGAGAGCCAGATATTGGCACCAGTCACATCCAGATGACTGTGTACCAGTCGATCCTTCAGATTACGGCCTCTCATGAAGGTGATCTGAGGCCGGTCCCCAACCAGACCACCCACGTCGGGGTCCACTTTAAGGATATCCCAGTAAGAGGTAAGTATTTGTCTCACCTCAAAGTGGCAATCAGACTTTACTAATATTTGCCAGCACATTTAAAGAGGGGCTGTGGGAAATTTACATCTGACTTTTCAGGCACTTGTCAATGAGCGCATGCTGATTGTCTATCTCACACACTCTTTACTGTGCGTTCCTGATCTGGTTGCCAACGCCTGTACTTGGATCTTTTGGAACTCCGTGCCCTACTATATTTTAATAATAAATCAATAAATAATTATTTTAAACGTTTATACAGGCAGAACATTTGTATTCTAACAATTTAAATGTATACCTATACATCATCTATTTTGGACTATAGTGTAAACACTGCTGAATTTCTGCAACAATCGAATTCTGTGCAGAAATTCCACAGTATTTAAAGTAGCAGCAAAGTGAATTTGATTAGAAAATCTCATGGCGACGCTGCGAGAAAAAAAAAAAAAAGTAAAAAAATCATGCGTAAAGTGTTCTGTCGTGCGACTTTCAATGCCGCAGCATGTCAATTTAGGTTTCTTTTTGCAAATAAACTTCAATGGGGAGCATAAATTCTGCAACAGTTTTGCTTTGTTGTGGTTTTTACAGTGTTTATGAAGTGGAAATCTGCAGGTGCACATATACTTTGCTATAATTAATGTTGAATACTTCGGGTAGGAACACACAACTTAAACAGTGCAGATTTTCCGCAATTGATTAATTGCGGAAAATCCGCTGCGTATTACAGTAGCAGCCGTGTGGTGAGATTTCAACAAATCTCGTCCCCATACTGCGGTAAATATCCGCACATAGATTGACCTGCGGTGCGGTCACTTCAACCGCAGCATGCCAATTTATTCTGCAGATACGCAACTCTTCTGTTGCGGGTTTACCCATTGAATTCAATGGGGTGCTTAAACCCGCAACAAATCAGTTTGTGTTACGTTATTTGCGTCGGAATCACAGCGATGCGCCGAAAAATCGCAAGTACGAGAAATAAAAATTAAAATAAAGTTACTTACCCAGAGCTCCCTGCTTCTTCTCCAGTCCGGCCTCCCTGGAAGATGTTGTGGGCCATGTGACTGCTGCAGCCAATCATAGGCTGCAGCATCACATGGCCTGCAACGCAATCCCAGTAGGCCGGACTACGTGCCGAGAAGAGGGAGGGAGTAAGTATGAATTTTTTTGGGGGGTTTTTTCCGGCGCCACTTCGCAGCGGAAATGTCGCCGGAAAACCGCACCACAATATGGTGCCATATTCCGGACAGCATTCCCTGCGGTATTCAGGGCTGATAAGCATTGCAGCGTATCAGCACTGAATACGTTGTGTGTGGTCCTACCCTAAATCTACAGGTAAATCTGCAGCAATTTGAGCAGGAAAAACATTATTTGGTGCGGATTTGTGTGACAGCTTTACCAGTGTTTTTCAGGAGTTTCTGCTGCAGAAAATCTGCAGTGTAACCTGGGTGTGGAAACATACGCTAAGGGTAAGTTCACATGTAGCGTAAAATCCACATTGTAATACAGTAGCAGCAAAGTTGATGAGATTTGAACAAATCTCATCCACACACTGCATAAACGAGCCGAAAAACGCTCAGAAATTGACCTGCGGTAAGTTTTGTTTTTTTAAATCCGCAGCATGTCAATTGTCTTTGCGTAATCACTGCTTTTTTGTCGTCGGCTTTCGCACCGCAAATGTTGCAACTCAGAAAATAAAATAAAAACGTTGACAGAATTCTGTCATTCTTCATCCAGCCAGCTTCCTGGGATGACATTTCATACCATGTGACTGCTGCAGACAATCACAGGCTGCAGCAGTCACATGGGATAAAGAATCACCCTGGGAGGTCATCCCAGGACAGTAGAGGGACGCGTTGCCTTGGCTATATGCAAGTACGAATTATATATACATAGTTTTCCACAGCGGACACATCAGCCGAAAAACGGCACCACAATTTGGTGCGGTTTTTCATCTAGAATTCCCTGCGGACGTCAGGGCGGATACACTGTACTTCTACGCGGCATATCTGCCCCATGTGAACATAGCTTGGAGGTTACCCACAGATTTATTGCAGATTTTTCACAGCATACAGAACAGAATGAGCATGATAGAGATTTGAAAGTCCTTCGCATGCTCAAGTTTCTGGCCTTCATTTTTAAAAAAAAATTAAAAAAAAAAAAAAAAAAAGTGTATCTGACTGGTGCAACTTTCTAACCACTTTATTACAAATCATTTTTACTTTGAGCTGCAGCTGCTCTGTATACAGAGCAGCTGTATGTTGCGCTTAAAACCTATCCATCAGGTCAGCAGGTGCTGCATGTCATCTCAAAGTTAAAATAACTTAAAATGTAATTAGAAAATTGCACCAAAACTGGACACTTATTAAAATCAAAATAAAAAAAAAATTATATAATGAAGGTGTATATAGCCATTTATTGTCCAATTTCTGGGACTAAACCTGGAGGTTTGCTTAACTTCCATTATTTCAAGTAAAATTTTTAGTCAGGATGTTATAATTGAACTAGCTTAGTTTTAATAACCTTTGTGTATTACTTTGAGAAAAAGTTGAGCACAGTATGCACCACTATACTACTAAGATAAGCATCTATAATTACTGTGCAAAATTTTGCACACCAGTAGATGTTGTTATTTCACTAACCAACTGCACAATATTACATTAAATCTTACTCCATGTGTACCGCAACAGGCAAGTCTTTATGTCAAGTAGTTATGTAGTAAAATAACCCATTATAAAAAAAATACAATAGTGTATCATTCCATAAAAATTTTTTTTCTGAATCTGTTCTTGAGTCTTACCAGCAATGTTTCCCAGAGCCCACACAGCCTGTTCACTAATTTGCATGTGTGGTGACGTTATCAAAGCTATGAAAGCAGGAATGGCTCCTCCATCTACTACAGATTTTGTCTGTTCAGAGGTACCTGAAGCAACATTTGTAAGTGCCCACGCGGCTTCAAACTGCAAAGTACTGTTATCATGATAGCTCAAGAAATCCACCAGCTTTGGTATTAGCCCAGCCTCAATTATGTCATTTAGTGGAGGATTCCTTTCTCGAGACAACATTTTCCTGCAATGGGAAGGAAAAATAGTCAGGTTTTCTAGGCAATTACATGACCTACTAATACTACAACCACATCTTCCCTTTTCTTCTACCGGTAGCATATTAAGAACGATATTACACTACGAACTCTCCATTACCTTGTAAATTGTGTGCATTTGAGTTCAAAATCTGGGTTTGCAGAATTAATTCCTTCTACTATTTCATTCAAGGAAAGAGCGGACACCTGAAAAACAAATCTACAATTTAGCAGATTCCCAGAAACACCATGGAAATACAGTAATACACTAATATACTTACTTTAAAAGAAGGTAACTACTAAATGATGAGTTACCCTATGAGATCATGGTTTATAAAAACAGTGGCCGTCCAGTTGAATTTTAACAAATTTGTGGCAGATGGTGCTTTTCATCTGTAATGGCCTATAAGAGTTTGGGGGGGGGGGGGGTCTTCAGGATTCTTTGGCCAACTCTCTGCCATTTCAGTATTTTTTTGTTTTATCTCTAGCTGATGTGATACTCCTGCCTGCTAGCGGTGTAATTTGCCTGCGAGCACAGGTTTCATGAATGTCTATTTACATGGCAACTGCTGTACTCTTGCTGTAATTTGTTTTTATATGTACTTCACGTAGTTTACACACATTCAATAGAATATAAGAAAACCCCAGTAATTACTCTTACCAGTAACTGGATATTCTGTTAACCTCCGCTAACAGGAGGGTTTCCCAACTCCCTAGGGACAGGAAACATGACAGCAGAAAATAAAAAAAGTCTCCTCTCCTTTACCTTATTTATTTATTTTTTTGCATAGTTTCAATGTCCCATGTTACTAACTGGATATCAATTTAATTAGCCAGCAGAGGCATAGCAAGCCATCAGAATTTGGTAAAAAAAAAACACCACACTGGATTTTTCGGTTTTTCACCACATGGGGCACAATTACCGTTAAGAGTAATTGTAATCTTTTCCAAACTCATTCACAACAGTGCTAACAGGAGAAATGACTTATCAGAGTGGGACTGCTGTGGGCTAAAAAAAAAAGCCCTGTTTAGACCGCATATTTAGCCCCCATGCACACAACCATAAAATGGTCCCATTCATTTCTATGGCCGACGGACATCTTCCCATACACTTACTGGTCGGTGTACGTGCCGTAGAAACTCGTAAAAAAAATAGGTCGTCCTATTTTTTTTATTTTGCAGACCATGCTCCCATAATAAATACGTATGGCCGCCCGTGGCGGTCCGCAGCCAGCCGTACCTTTAGTTACGGGCACGGTTGTGTGCATGGTGCCTTAGCTTGTAATGCTTCAAGGTTAGAGGATTAGCTCATGTGACTGCACAACAAATCTGCTCGTTGGATGCCGAACTACCCTCAGCCCAGGAGGTAGTTACTGCCCTGGTGTTATGGGCTTAAGCCTTCTGGAGAGATATTTTCTTCAGCCAGATACCAGGATGTGGCAAAGTTTTATCCAGCAAGCAATAGTGGTTTTACATGACCTGTAACCTTTCTTATTGCCTTAGTATTGGAGGAGATGGTCCAATTTCCTAAAATGCTCAGTCCACAGAAGGTAGGGAAGAATACAGCTACAAAAATAAAGACTATGGAATTTGCACTCCTCTGTAGAGAAGCACAAAAGGTAGGGAGAGAGATTTCTTGCCGACATGGAATTTTAAAGATGACTTTGGGAAGAAAGAAGGGTTGGTGTTTGAAAACAATCCTATCTTCAATGATGGTAAGATATGGAGCCCTGAAGGAGAAAGCCTATATCTCGCACCACTCTTCTGGTCATTATGACAGCCAACAATAAAATATAGTTTTGAATGTTAGGTAACCAAGAGGGATCTCAGATTGGTTCAAATGGAGGAGCCATAAAAGAGGGATATAACAATATTAAGGTCCTAAGGCGGCACAGAAGAGCAGATTGAAGTGTAAAGTCTGGTCGAGGCCTTAAAGAAACATTTGATCAAGGTATGTCCAGCAGAGATAAAAAGATATTCCATGCTGTCAAGCTTACCCCTGGATGGAAGGCTGGATCGTGAATGAGAAGGTGGCCACTGGAGGAAAACCGAGGTAATTCCCCTCAGAGCCAGAAAGTACCAAATCAGAATCATTTTAGTCTTTTGCTTCTGAATCTTCATAGACCTTGGGATAGAATAAGCGGGTAAAGGCATCTAGGTGACTGTTTGCCCAAGTCTGTGACAGGGCATCCACCCCTAGGGGGATGATCGAGAATTGACATTGAGCAGAAATTGGATACCTAGTGTTTTTCTCGTGGCAAACCAGTCGAGAACTTGAAGTCCCGACTTTGAAACCCAGAATTTTTCTATAGCTGACCAAGTCCATTGCCATTTAGAATAGTGTCTTTGCTGAGAAAAATCAGCCAGTAGATTTTCCTTGCCTTTCAGATGGACTGCAGATGGGGAGAAAAATAAATAAATAATCTTTCACCCCACCTTTCACAAGCAGATATGAGCTGCCACAGAAGAGAGCTTGGAGCTTCTTGTGCCTCCTTGTTTGTTTAAGTAAGCCATGGTAGTTACATTGGCCAATGAAATCTTGACATGTCTTTATTTCACTGTAGTAAAAGCAGCTAGAGCCTTGAGGGATTCCCAGAATGCTGAGAGCTCCCTTAGACTGGAAGAAACATGGGACAGACTCATCTCAGGTCCCCGGACTATGGCCTGAGAGGTGTGGGTTCACCAACCTTGACTGCTGGCATCTGTTGTAATCACAATCTGGTTCTCCTGCAGCCATAAGACTCCTCTTTTGTAAAAACTTTCTAACTGGCCACCAGTTTAGGGAGACATTTACTTTGGGGAATCTTTATTCTTCGTTCTAGAGAGGTCTGTTTTTCGTCCAAGGAGGAGAGAAGATTAGAGAGTTTTCTTGAATGTGCTTGAGCTCACATAACTGCCGGCACGATAGAAGTGAACAGGCCCACAATTGAGATGCTTCTGATGGAAGCTAATCTCTTATAAACAAAATTATGATACTCTGTTGGGTACAGACTTTTAGATTTTCATCTAACAATATCTTTCTTCCTCTAGAGAATTACAACTCCAAGAAAAATCTTTTGCTGACTGGGAACTAGATCTGATTTTGCATGGTTTACAATCCATCCGAGACAAGAGAACACCTATAGGATTTCTCCTAGATGTGGAAGTAGTTGAGCCGGAGATATAAAAAAAAAAAAAAACACGGACAAGTTTAACCAAGGGATGGAAAAAAAAAGGAAAGGGAAACATTTCTACACATTGACACAGGAGCGTTTTTTTTTCTTCATCGTAGGAAATTATCTAAGTCTTTTTTAGTCATGTACTGTAGCTACTTCAGCCAGCTCCTGCGGTAGGCTATTCAATAGATTTATAGTTCTCACATTAAAGGCTTGTTGCTTCTGCGGATTGAACCCTTTTTTCTCCAGATGGAGGGAGTGCCCCCTTGATTTTTGAGGTGGGTTTTACATGGAACAGGATTTCCCTGTGGTTTTTGTATGTGCCATTCAAATATTTATATAAGTTAATCATCTCTGCCCTTAGTCGTCTCTTTCAAGGCTAAACAAGTTTAATTAATTTAATCATTCCTCAAAACTTAGATTCTCCATGCCCCTTAATAGATTCATTGTTCTTTGTATTTTTTCTAACTCTAGGGCATCCTTTCTATTAACTGGAACCCAGAACTGAACTGCATATCCTAGATGAAGCCGCACGAATGCTTTGTAAATTGGTAATATTATATCCCTGTCCCGCGAGTCCATGCCTCTTAATACACAATATCTTGCTGGCCTTTGAAGCAGCCGATTGACATTGCATGCTGTTATTTAGCCTATGATCTACAATTACACCCAGATCCTTCAACAAGTGACTCTCACAGTATAGCTCCCCTAGGATATAGGATGCATGCAGATTGTTGGTACCCAGATGCATAACTTTAGATTTATCTACATTAAACGTCATTTGCCAAGTGGATGCCGAAGCACTAAGTGTTCAAATCAGCTTGCAATTTTCTAACATCTTCTATAGAATGAACACTACTACATAGCTTGGGGTCATCTGCAAAAATAGAAACTGCGCTAATAATCCCATACTCTATATCATTAACAAACAAGTTGAATAATAGTGGTCCCAGCACCGAACCCTGGGGTACACCACTAACAACCGTAGACCATTTTGGAGTAGGAATCATGGACCACAACTCTGGATACGGTCCTTGAGACAATTCTCAATCAAATTACAAACTATATATTCTAAACCTATAGTCCTTAATTTACGCATTCGACGTCTGAGGGACCGTGTCAAATGCCTCTGCAAAGTCCAAAAACACTATATCCACAGTGGCCCCTCTGTCTAGCCTTCATAAAAACAAAATCAGGTTGATTTGACATCTTCTGTCCTTAGTAGAAGTGACAGCCAGCATGGTTTTACTATTTTTTGTCACAATCCTGTATATAGTCCCCCAATAGCCCTTCAAACCTTTTTCCCCATGATTGAGGTTCAGCTAACTGGTCTATAATTACCCAGGGAAGACCTAGAGCCCTTTTTGAAAATGGCACCACATTTGCCCCATGCCAATACCTTGGTTCTATAGCAGTCACTAGAGAATCTCAAAATATTATGACGAGGGGGACAGAAATAACTTAACTAAGCTCTTTAAGAACTCTAGGGTCTAACCCATCTAAAAAACAAACAGGCTGGGAGGGTAAAAACACTTAAATTTAGGAAGGCTAATTTCCTTAGGATGACGTCTGCAATTCAGGACATACACCTGGAACAACTAATGTCAAATAATGGTACAAATGATAAATGGGAGATCTTAAAATCTACTTTTGTATAATTTATATAAACAATACCAAAAAATAGGAGCATGTAGCCAGAAATGTATAATATAACCATTTTATTACACAAATATTACAAACACTTTAAAAAACATAAAGACATGATTCTAGTACAAACAATGTGGTATTATAGAGCGAAACATGGAAATTGCTGGATAAATGTAAAGATAGAAAAGCTGTACTGAACTGCAAAATCTATTGTAGACCGAAAGTGGGTTCTATACCGATTACCTCTAGTGCCAACGTCAGTGCATGCAAAGATCAGTCATTAGACAGCCTTACCCATTACAGCAAACAATGTTTAAACCAGTGTTGACTCTGCCACAAAGACTCCAAGACCCCTTTGTGGCAGAGCCAACATTGGTTTAAACAATCTTTCCTGTAATGGGTGCGGCTGCCTTCTGACTGATATTTGCATGCACTAACACTTTCTCTTAACTCCCCTTTCATCAGTCAATGTTTACAGGGCACTATAGTCAAAGAGGCTCTGTCACCGTGCCCTATCTCCTACATAAGGAGATGGGCACTATAATGTAGGTGACAGCAGTGGTTTTTTTATTTAGAAAAACGATTTTTTAACACGTTAGGAGCGATTTTAGCTTTATGCTAATTAGTTTCTTAATGCCCAAGTGGGTGTGTTTTTACTTTAGACCAAGTGGGCATTGTACAGAGGCGTGTATGACGCTGACCAATCAGCGTCATACACTTCTCTCCATTCATTCACACTGCACTAGCGATATAGCTATATCGCTATGTGCAGCCACATACAAAGTTTAACGTTACAGCAGTGACCTGACAATGAATATACATTACCTCTAGCAACGACGGGATGTGTATTCAGAATCCTGTCACTTCTGTATCTTTTCTGAGAGATTTCCCAGCAAGGCAAACAATCTCGCGAGATTACGCTGTAAACTGTCAATTAAAAACGAGATTTTGTTTGCCTTGCTGGAAATCGCACAGAAAAGATTCAGAAGTGTCAGGATTCTGAATACACATCACGTCCTGGCTGTAGGTAATGTATATTCATTATCAGGACACTGCAGTAACGTTAGTCTTTGTGTATGTGGCTGCACATAGCGATATAATTATATCGCTAGTGCAGTGTAAATGAATGGAGAGAAGTGTATGACGCCGATTGGTCAGCGTCATACACGCCTCTGTACAACGCCCTCTTGGTCTAAAGTAAAAACACACCCACTTGGGCATTAAGAAACTAATTAGCATAAAGCTAAAAATAGTTTTTTCGAAATAAAAAACCCCAAAACACTGCTGTCACCTACATTACAGCACCCATCTCCTTATGTAGGAGATAGGCCACTTATAATGTGGTGACAGTGCCCCTTTAAAATCAGTATAGAACCCACTTTGGGTCTACAATAGATTTTGCGGTTCTTCAGTACAGCCTTTCTATCTTTACATGTTATCCAGCGAATTTCCATGTCTCGCTCTATAATACCACATTGTTTGTACTATAGTCTTGTCTTTATTTTTTTTTAAAGTGTTTGTAATATTTGTGTAATAAAATGGTTACATTCTTATACATTTCTGGCTACATGCTCCATTTTTTGGTATAGTTTATATAAATTATACAAAAGTAGATTTTAAGATCTCCCATTTATCATTTGTACCATTATTTGACATTAGTTGTTCCAAGTCTATGTCCTGAATTGCAGACGTCATCCTAAGGAAATTGGCCTTCCTAAATTTAAGTGTTTTTGCCCTCCCAGCCTGTGTTTGTTTTTTACAGTAAAGGTAAAATGTTACTATTTTGTGGTTGATGTTACTGAGGTTTTCACAAACAGACATTCCCAACAAGCTCTGTATTAGAAATGACCAGAACCAACAGAGCTTCACCTCTAGTCGGGTCTTCCATAAACTAGGCCATAAAATTTTCCTGCAACAGGTTGAGGAAATTTCTCCCCTTCGCAGTTGAAGCCGAACCATGACACCAATTAATATCCTGGTAATTATAGTCTCCCATTAGCACTACAGTAACACCCTGTGCAGCCCACTCCAACTATTTATATAGCTGACACTTTCGACTCCTCAGTTATATTGGGGGGGGGGGGGGGGTCTATAGATTACAACAAAGTAATTTCAGTATTTACCTTCCTTTGTAATTCCACCCACAAGGTTTCAACCTCCTCAATCTTCACCCACTATTGTCTCCATCACACTCACCTTCAGATCACTTCTCACATACAGACATACACCACCGCGTTTCCTATTTGCCCTGTCTTTCCGAAACAGTGTAAAACCCTCTAGATTTACAGCCCAGTCATGTGAAGCGTCTAGCCATGTTTCAGCAACACCACCTATATCTATATGTTCTTCCATATTTGTGAAAGTGGGCGGATAGGGACATTATAGTAGGTATACTGGGTAACCATGAAGCAATACTGACTCAGGCTGATGGTCCTCATCTTGAATTTCTTGTAAGCTATGTGTTGGTTTAGAGATTTCAGGTTTATGATGGCTCTGAAGGCAGTTTTTTTTTTTTACCAGAAATACTGGTCACTAAAAGCCTAGACTAGCTACTAGAAGGATCTGCGTTGAGAGAAAAAGGATTTCGAACAGTTGACTGGAGAGAGGCTTGTTGGTCAAAAATCTGCTGGGTGGTAGCGATAGGAACTCCAACCTGAACAGACTGGACGGCATCTAAAATCCAGGTAGATTATATTTCTTTCCAGACTTTAAACAAAGTGACTGAATCTGCCTGCCAGCTAAGGATTAGCATCATCGTGTTGGACAACTGTCAGTTCCAGGGTTGACAAGTAAACCCTTCCCTCTGGAGGACTGCCATCTCTCAGCTCCTCTTTTTGAATTCTATACAACCTATTTTTCTGGTTCTAAAAACGATAGAAGATAGCCAATAAAAGCAAGGTTCTGAAGGGAATTTTTTCTTCTTGTCCGATGCCTTTTTCAAGAGGTCATCTAGACCGAGGAATCCGATTCTTGCCCAGAGATCACATTGCCATTATCAAGAGTCTGATACATCTGGTATAAAAGGATGATGTAGAGGGCTTTGGTGAAAGGAGGCATTCTTTGAGCAATCAGTAAATTCACTTTGATCATGGATCTCATGCTATCCAGTAGAGAAGATTCTTGTGTAGCCACCTTTTCTGTACATTTTAAACAACGGTTCTTTGTATAATGGAGACACAGACTTCTAGCAGGGAGACCAAATTTGCCATTTGTAAGATATCTTGATATATCTTTACCCTGCAAGGCAAATAAAAGTTTAAATCCCTCAATGACAACCCACAGTTTAAATATTTTTTTAACCTTTTTTTTATTAGCTGGAGGGCTTTGATTGGATCCGCAGACTCCTGGAGAATCGGATTAGTCAGCAGGTGTAGACCTGGTTTCATTAACCACGAGTCAGAAAACCACAAAAAATCTGACAGACTCAAATTTAAATGGAACACCAGAAGGAGAAAAAAAAAATGTCAGTACTGAACTCAGATTGGAGTTTCTCCTGTGAGCTGTCCCCTGCAATGGCTCAGGCAATGCTGTGGCCAGAAACGAGAAGGAGGAAAGTTGGAGATGTCCCCTGCCCAGAGAAAATCCCTAAGTCTGCACAAACAAAGGACATGCAGCCAGATCCAGGGCAGATCCCTGAAAGAGCAGGAACCAGAGTAAAAAGTCTGCCGCCTTGTATCAAAGGAGATTATGGAGGGTAGTGCTGCTGCAGCCCATAGGCTCGCTCTCTGCACCAGCCCTCCCAGTCTCAGCTGGGGAAGAGGGCAAGCTGGGTGAACAATGAACCCTGCAAGTAGAGGCACCAGCAGGAGAAATTCTGTCCCACTAAACACATGTAAGAAACTTGATAGGGTGAAGGGATGGAGACCCTTATTTTCTGCTTCCACATGGTTTCCTGTCCCTAGGGAGGAGGGGGAAACCCTCCTGTTCGTACGATCGTGGAAAAAAAGTCACTTATTTTTAGTTTGCGGTAATGACTTCTGGCAGAACGGACATTTTTAATGTAAACTGGACTCAATACAGACTTACATGGACACTAAATTTTCAAACAACTTATGCTTATCTATTATACCGGATATCAACTTTGCATGGATAAAACTACATTTCTTACAGTAAGTACATATTGTGTAAAGTTACTGCTATTAGACGTCTTCCCTCCTGTAATCTGTTGCGCCCCCTTACCCAGGGGTGTAGCTAGGGGGGGGCAGGTGGCGCATGTCCCCTGGGCGCAACTTAGAGGGGGGCACCAGCGCCACCTCCTCCTGCACTATAAGTGTATGTTCACACGCCCTATTTACGGACGGAATTCGGGCGTTTTACGCCTTCAATTATGTCCGAAAATACGGCTCCAAAGATCTGCCTATTGAAATCAATGGGGTTACGATGTTCTGTGCACCTGCGTCAAAGTGCATGTCACTTCTGGAGACGTAATTGGAGCAGTTTTTCATTGACTCCATTGAAAAATAGCTCCAATTACGTCCGTAATGGACGCCGCGAAAAACGCAAGTACGAGCAAATACGTCTGAAATTCCGGAGCTGTTTTCGCCTGAAACCAGCTCCGTAATTTCAGGCATATTGGACGCTGCCATGTGAACATACCCTAATTGTACCAGTGTCTATAGGACACAGGTACAATTAGAAGCAATGAATAGCCGGGTACGTTCCGTTCCCGGCTATTCAGCTCTTTTGTACCAGAGAAGCGCTATCGCGCTTCCGTCGATGAAAGTCGCTGACTGACAGGGAAATTCATCCTGCCCAGCCAAATCAGCGCCTTTCATAGACTCTTCGTTCAACCCCCAGGAGACCTGCGCAGAAGAGAGCAGGTCTCCATGGCTGCCGGACGGCGTGGGAACGGGACTAAAGAGAGTTTAAATTGTTTATTTTATTGTAATAAAAAGTGTGTGGCATTATCTACAGGGAGGGCTTTATCTACAGGGGGGGGGCTATCTATGGATCACCATATACAGGGTTGGACTATCTGTGGAGCACTATAGGGGGAGCCATTTGTGGGACACTATATACAGGGGTGGGTTATATGGGGCACTATCTATCTACAGGGGGCATGGTGTGTGCGTGGGGGACATGGTGTATGGTGCTATTATAATTAGAGGTGCAGTGTATGGCGCTATTATATTTAGGGGCGTAGTGTGGTATAATGAGAACTTTATCTTTATTTATAGGTGTAGAAATGTTGGAAAAGTGAGAAGCTGAAGACATCTGAGCCGCAAACTGCAGAAATGGGATGTGACCAGGAGAAGTCATGATAGAGGTCTGGATCGGATGGAGAAAAAGAACTAGAATCTGAGACGTCACCGGTGAGTCACTTAATGTAAATTTTCATTCTGCCTCTAATCAGCACTGCAGTCACTGTATGATCTGCGAGATGATGGGTGGTATGATTAGGATAGGATTTATTTTTTGTGAAACAGCATCTCCCTGCATGTCCTCACCATTGTTCAGGACACGCTGGGAGCTGTAGTTTTACGCCGTACACACCTATACGGCAGGGGTTGCACTAAATTGAGCTGTATTTGTGCTGGTGCTGTATATATGTAATGAGCTTAGTTCTGGGGCTGTATATATGTACTGAGCTTGGTTCTGGTGTTGTGTATAGAACGATATTGCTGGCAAATGTACAAATGTTTTTATGCTCGAGTTACATAAAAAGAAATGTGGAAAAGAAATGACATGTCATTGATTGGTAGAGAAAACAAACACGGCGAGGGGGAAGGAGATGTCGGGAAAGAGGTTGGGGGGGGGGGCCCATCAAACTGAATCTTTGCCCCGGGTGCTGGAGAACCTAGCTACGCCTCTGCCCTACCCAATTGTCCATCAAAACTAGTCTTTAGTAACAGAGCAGAGGAGACGGACTGCAGGTGGGGGGGTCTCTACCAAAGCACACTAGTGTCTTCACAGCATGCCCATAGAAGTCTATGGAGATTGGAGAAGGAGGGAGCAAGAAGAGACAAACGTGCTGCAGCTTCAGTTAAGAGTCAGGGTATGTTCACACGGCAGCGTCCGTTGCGGCTGAAATTACGGTGCAGTTTTCAGGAGAAAACTGCACCGTAATTTCAGCCGTAATGGCATGTGCAGGAGTCTTTCGCTGCGTCCATTACGGACGTAATTGGAGCGGTTTTTCCATGGAGTCCATGGAAAACGGCTCCATTTACGTCTGAAGAAGTAACATGCACTTCTTTGACGCGGGCGTCTTTTTTACGCGTGTCCTTTTGACAGCGGCATGTAAAAAAAATGACCGTCGGCACAGAACATCGTAAGACCCATTCTAATGAATGGGCAGATGTTTGCCGACGCTTTTGAGATGCATTTTCGGACGTAATTCGGGGCTAAAACGCCCGAATTACGTCCGTATATAGTGTGTGTGAACCCAGCCTTATAGGTCACCTAGTGCTGGATTCTCAGCTACACTACTCCTACTTTAGATAGATGGAGAAGAGGAAAATCCTGCTCACCTGTGTGCAAATGCAATGGATAACAGCAGCACTAGATCAAAAGACAAATATAAATAGTTGGCTACGTGCCTGAGTGACAGTCCAATGGCTCCTCGAATTTAGATTTATTTAAAAAAAAAAAAAAAATCAGAAAGCACTCAAAAAAAAAATAAGTGATCCTTTTATACCCATGTGTATGTGGGAATAAAATAACTTTTTTTTTGTGATTTCTGATTGTCCATTTTTTTTAGATCTACGTGCAGAAGACATGACAGGGGTTAGGTTCCACCCACTAGCTTAGAGGCAACTATAATAGAGAGCCTGCAGAGGCGGGAAAAAAATAAAATCTATATCTCTGTATACAAGGCAGTGTTATTCCTCATGTACACACAACAGCTTATTCTGAAAAGTTAAAGCGTAACGGTCATTTTGCCAGCAAGAACAGCTCAAGTCTTGTAAAAGAGGGAAATGTAGTTTTCCAGTTATTGCTTGCTCAGTGGAAAGCAATCAAAACTAGGCAAGAGAGAGTCTTATCTTTGGTGAAGTAAATACTAGCATTTTACATCAAAACACAGCACCAGACATTAGACATATTCATTGGTTAGTTTTAGCAGACTCAGAGGTAAGATATATTTGACCCTCAAGATGTATTCATACATTGTCAAATTCCACTTTGAGAGTAATTTACCACTAGATTCCTAGACTACAGAACAAATGCAAGAAACAGGCTAATATAAAAACTAGACCCCCAGAGGGGTGTGCATCAGAGTCTAAATGGAGGCACTAAAAAAATAATAATAATAATGTACAAGTTCCTTAAAGTGGAGGATCGCCTCTGTTAATTATGCACTTAGCCAAAAACTGCGTGATCCTGGCCTTTTTTTTTTTTTGCGAAAAATTAGTGGATCTAAAAACGAAGGAAATGTATAAAAGAAAAGACTAATGCACATGTGTCCATGCCTGTGTTGGGTTAAAAAAAAAAAAAAAAACTGCATTCAAAAAAAAAAATAAAAAAGTGATCCTGGCTTTACTTTTTACCAGAAAAATCTTAGCTTCGGTTACGCTAGATCTATGAGGAATTTATTTGGGTGGCAGATTTTATAAATAGAGTAGGTCTTCAGTCCCTAGGCAGATGGGCTTTCAGAAAAAAACAAAACTATGTCTGATTGGCACAAAACAGAAAATTAGCACATTAAAGCGACCCGCTGGTCCCATGACATGTGAGCAGCTCTGTCCAATCCAAGAATAGTGGGAGCATTTTAGACGAAGTCTTAAGTGCTTCGGCCATTTTGGGACAACAGAGGGGACCCCAATGTATTTTGGCAGAGCCACAGCAGAGGGGCATAGATGGGGGCACCAGGAAAAATTACTCCATATACCTCATCACATTTATAAGTTTGTCCTGGTACCAGAGGGTTGCTTTAAATATTACGCAAAAATAAAAAAGGGTTTACCAGTTTACTTTTCTGTTCAGGGGAGAGAGCCTCTTCTGGAATTGAAGTCACATTCCTTCTCTTAAGGATTTGTTCATCTTTTTTTGCCTTTCTGAGCTCCACACCAACTTCTACTCTCCGACGTCTCAACTCCTACAATAAAAGGCAGGGTTGTCAAAGTTGCCAAACCGCCCCCCCCCACCCCCCAAAAAAACAAAACAAAAAAAAAAAAAAAAAAAACACAGTACAGGCATTTCAGAAGTAGTTAGTTTTCTGATTTTTGGTTAAAAAGGTCTGCAAAAGGTCTCGCCTCTCAAGAGTTTTACATATACTAGGACAGTGGTTTCCAACCTGTGGATCTCCTTCCAGCTGTTGTATAGCTACAACTCCCAGTAGGTCTTGACAACTACAGGCAATTAGGGCATGCTGGGAGTTCATTTATTAACGGCTTATTTCAGACCACTGCACTAGGATAGAGATAGATATATATGATATGGTCAATTGCTCTACCAGAGCAAGGCTGGAATTAGCTGTAAAGTCTGCAAGACAAATTCTCACAGTACAGGAGTCAGAAGTCACTTAGGCAATAGTATAAAATATACAGATGTTAAGTTTGTTTTTTCACTATATTGATAGAGATTAAAAGTTTGTAATAAATGTGAAGTCAAGAACAAGGTCTGAATAGCTTTTCAAGGGCTCAATTTATTCAATCTATTGATTACCTTGAACAGGGTACACAGACACACACACACACACTGTTTTCCATTGACCCACGACAACCACTGAGAACTTGCCAGAAGCCAGAGTAGATAGAAGCGTAAAGCATTAACATATCTGGTATCACGTCCGTAGAAGTGCAAAACTATTACAATATAATGTTATTTACCCACACGGTGAATGCTGTAAGAAAAAAATATATATAATGAAACTGGAGAATCTTTATTTCTTTTTATGGTCACATGTCCCACAAAGCGCTTTAAGTCTCATGCACCCCTAAATGGCACTAGTGGAAACTACAGCTTTCCCCGCAAAACACAAGTCCTCATGCCACTCAATCAACCACAATGGGACGATCATAATAAAAGCGAAGCTTTGTCTTCCCTGATGTTCCTTATCTGCAGAAGCAGACAGTGGAGGAAAGGTGTACCATCTCTCCCGAGACCAACACTAGCTCAATGCAACTATTGCTACAGGATTGTCTTGAGGATTGAGAGAAGAACCTCTTGATCCTCCGGTTCAGTTTGGTAGCGCAGAGGTCTATTGAGGGGAGTCCCCACTTTACCATTAGGATTAGTGTCCATTCTGGCTTGCTTATTTCCACTCTGCTCAAGTAGTCTACTACCTGGTTGTCCATGGCCGACGGGTACTGCCAAGAGTAATAGGAGGTGTTTCTCTGCTACTAAAATACTCCTGCTCATATTGCCCATAAGCAAGCTTGACCTGCCCCCCCCCTTGTTTGTTTACATAAGCTACCGCTGTAGTGTTGTCTGAATAAATCTTTACATGGTGACCAGATATGTAGAAAGAAGAGGCAATCCAAAGTAAGCTTGATGCGGTTGTAATTTGAGTATATCCAACTGTAGAGGACGAGACATGAATTGAGCCCATTTTACCACTGGGATGCAGGATGTTAAAAATCCCAGAACCAACATTGCATGCCTGAAGGAAGCACCATTTTGATGGCATGAGGTTTGATTTATCCTCAAACCCAGGCTTGATAAGATCGAACAAACCATTTGAATGATTTTTTTAATGAATCTATGGAATTCCTCACCATTAGGCCTTATGCACACGAACGTGTATTACGTGCGTGGAAACCACGTGTGTCGCACATACTTATGTAAGTCAATGGGGCCGTTCTGACAGGTCATGATTTTCACGCAGCGCATGTCCGCTGCGTAAAACTCACGACATGTCCTATACTTGCCAGTGTTTCGCGCAGCACGCGCCCATTGAAGTCAGATGGGTACGTGCAAATGGCGCACGGCACACGGAAGCACTTTTGGGTGACGCGCGTGATTCACGCTACAGCTGTTAAAGTGAAGGGAAACAAAAGCCCCTCATTCGTTACTGTTTCGTAACCTAAAAGCAGAGTGTCATAATGCCAGCTGTGCAAAAATCACGCAGCCACGCACCATATACAGATGCCACACAACTTTTGCGAGCGCAAAACGTACACGCTCAGGTGAATCCAGCCTTTAAAAAAAAAAAAAAAGCAAATGTCCAGGTATGGAATGAGCAAAATATCTTTTATTCTGATAAATGATTTTATCTGTGCTATTAGTTTGGTGAAGATCCTTGGACCCTGAGAAATTCCAAAAGGAAGCGCATTGAACTGAAGGAGTCAGAACCCGGATATTACCACAGCTACCCTCAGGAGCCTCTGATGGGGTCGAAATACTGGGACATGGTGGGTGTCTTCTAAGTCAATCGAGGCCATTACACAAGCTGTAAAAAGGAGATTTACTGTGGAAGATAGAGACTACATACCGAGATTTTTGTGGGAGAAATACCTGTTTAGCTCTTTTAGATTTATAATTACTTTAAAAAAGGTACCATTGTTTGTTTTTAACACTTTCCCAACATTTGACATATGGATATGTCATAGCTGGGCAAGGGCAATATGACGCAGGCTCACGGGCTGAGCCCACTCCATACAATGTGGGTATTGGCTATATGTTACGATCCCGCTGGTTTAACCCATTAAATGCCATGGTCAATAGCAACCGTGGTATTTAAAATAGTCAGAAAGAGAGGGCGATCCCCGCTAATAGACCGCGTCCCCCTCAATGCAATAGCGGAGTGGGGATGGTTGCTACGGCAGCCTAATGGAGGCCCCCAGGTCTGCCATCTTTGTGCTCTTAAGCCCTGATAATAACCTTAATAGAAGCCTGTTAGAAAGACCATATACTGCAACACATTAGTATTGCAGTATATAGTGCAAGTGATCAAACGTTTGCGGTTTCAAAGAAAAAACCCCCCAAAAAAACGCAACTATAGAAATTTGGTATCACCGTAATGGTATTAAGAATAAAGTTAACATGTTTTAATTGTTACGGTGAAGGTCATAAAAACGAACCACAAAAAACAATGGAATCTTTCTTATTTTCTACCCCACAATTAATGCCATCCCCCGTTTCCTAGTACATTAAATGGAGCCACGAAAAACTACAGCTTGTCGTGCAAAAAAATCAAGCCCTCCTAGGACTATAAATCGACGGAAAAAAAATTCAAAAAAAGTTATGGCTTTGGAAAGGTGGGAAGGAAAAACATGAAATTGAAAATCTGAAAAATGGCTGCGGCGGAAAGGGGTTAGAGAAATAGGAGGGGTGGGGGGGGAATACAATCCCCTGCTTTGCTCTTCCACAGGGACATGAACCTCCTTTTCCATTAGAGAAAGAATGCCCGATTCTATAGTCCCTTGCTTTAGTGTATGTTCACACGGGCTATTTTCAGCCATTTTTCGGGCCGTTAAAAAAAAAAAACGTTAGCAGAACGCCTACAAACATCTGCTCATTGGTTTCAAATGGGAAATACAGCGTTCTGTTTCCATGGGGCGTTATTTTATGCATCATTTTCAAATAACGGCGCGTAAAAAGACTCCCCATAAAAAGTGCATGTCACTTCTTGAGCGGTTTTTGGAGCAGTTTTTCAATGACTCAATAGAAAAACCATCTCCAAAAACGGCCGTAAAAAATGCCACAAAAAACGCTAGTTACTTAAAAAACGGCTGAAAGTCAGGGGCCGTTTACCCTTGAAAACGGCTCCTTATTTTCAGCCGTATTTTATTTAAGTGTGTGAACATACCCTTAGAGGGTCTCCCTGGACCTTTGTGGGAACAAACGTTCTTGGGGGAATGCTGGTGAATTCTATGCAATACCCTGAAGCTATTAAGTTTAGGATCCATTTATTTGAAGTGATTCACTGCCACTGCTGGAAAAAAATAAAGATAAACCACCACCACCACACGACGACCTCCTACTTTTCCTCTGGAGTCATTGTCTTCTGTTCACTCCCCAAAACGATTCCAGAAACAAAAATAACTTTTTTGGGATTTTTGATCATCCTGGTTCTGGCTTTTGTTTCCTTGCGGGGATCAAAGGAAATTAAATTGTTTTTTTTTTTAGGAGGTCATCCAAGGGAGGTCCAAAAGGATCTGAGCAGGAAAGTGAGCAGAGCTTAGGGCAGGAAAAGTGTCTGCCAGGAAGTCTTATTTCACATATAGCGAAAAGTAATCCAAAAATAGAATTAACATTTGCAACCTCTGTCGCTGTTAGGTAATTAGCACCATTACCCAACAGTGACAGAGGTCGCAAGTGCCGCATATCCTTACCCACAGACAAAATCTGGGTCTGAAGGTCGAATGTATAGACAAATGTTAAACCTATTTTTGGATTACTACTTTTCGCTATATGTGAAAAAATATTGCTTATTGCATAATACCTTGGAGTGCAGATGTTCCCATTTTTTATAAGTTGGCGTGGAAGCCTACTCACGCACCCTTGAAACAGAGTTCTGCGGAATCAAGAAAGTACCATTTCTGCCAGGAAACCTGCCACCCTGGCCAGGACTGGTATAGAAGAATGAATGTGCTCCCTTGAGGTTTTATCTCTGATATGTAGTTCCAATTGGGCAATCCATATCCTGAGGGAATGGGCAATCCATATCCTGAGGGAATGGGCAACACTGGTGACAGCAATGCCGGGTTTAAAGTCTGCTGCGGAGGCCTCCCACATTCTTTTAAAGGTAATAGTCAGCCTGTCCATAAGATCAGATAAGGAGCCAAAAGAAGGAAACTAAACAAGTTGTGTTTCCTTTAACAAAAAGGGTTTCTTTTCTTACAGTATATATGTAATACTGAGTATAGACTTGTAGAAACTTACAAATATGAAAATTAAATAGGCAGTGAAAAGAGTTCCATAGTGAGACATCTCTAAAATGAAATGTTCATAAATCAAAGGATAGCCACTGGAGCATCTATGCTGGGGGTTTTACCCTAGTCCTTGGAAACTTCCTCCGCAAACAGATATTTCCATTAAAATTAGGATATTTCCCAAAAACTAATTTTTCTTGCAGGGTTTATCCATTCTTTTAAAAACGTGGTCAGTTTAATCAAGTATAGGAAATGGTCATTGCTTTCTAGGGCTTAATTTGCCATCGTTTGCTGTATACATCTGGAGGAGTCTGACTTACTTGTGCATCTAGAGGAGTTCTTTGAAACATTCCTCTTTTGTAAGGGTCAGTTCACACGTTAAGTACTGCAGATTTTCCACAACAGAATTAGCTGCGGAAGATCCGCAGCAAATACAGTAGCAGCAAAATGGATGCGAAAACAAATCTGGTCCACATGCCGCGTAAATAGAGCGGAAAAAACGCTCTGAAATTGAACTGTGGTGCGGAGTTTTATTACACAGCATATAAATTTTACCTCCCAATTGAACTCAATGGGGGAGGTAAAACCTGCAACAAATACTTGTTGCGTTTTTTGCGGCAGGTTCACAGCAAATCCGCAGCAAAAAAAGCACAACTCTGGAAAAAATAAGAGGCCGCAGCTGTCTCCTGGGATGAAACGTTGGGCTAAGTGCTGGCCAGCTAGGTGCTGCAGCTTTTCGCAGCAGACACTCAGGGTGGAAAACTGCACCACAATTTGGTGGGTTGTTCGCCTGGGATTCCCTGTTGCACACCGGTCGGATACGCAGCATGCTTTTACGCAGCGTATCCTCCCTGCGTGAACTCAGCCTAAGGTTTTTTTTTAGGGAAATCTGCTTCAGCCCGTCCATTTTTTTTTTTATGCTAGAGGCTAGACTAGAAGATTCTTCTGCTGCGAGCACGACTGCCATAAAGTCTTAGTGTAGCCAGGTTAAGGCATGGGAGCACAGCCTGCAAAATGCAAAAAAGATAGGATATGTCATCTTTTGCGGTAAACTTCTACAGCCCGGACAACTTTCTATAAATAAACGGGAAGGTGTCCATGGACAATAGAAGTGAATGGGTCTGTAATTGCGCACAATTTTTACTGTCGTGTGCATGAGGCCTTAGGACTAGAAAAGCAGTGGCTTTCTTTAATTACTTGTTAAATGTATTTGCAGGGCATTAAAGTATTTTGTCCTACCATTTGGAGAGGAAGAATGCCTACTGAGTGATGTACCGGACTGGAGGATCTGGTTGACTCTGAATTGTCCATGCAACTCGCTGCATTTGCTACTGGATCCGATATCTTGGTATTGTAATACCAGGACCATATTAAATTCTAGCTGAAAAAGGCTGAGGACCGGCTGGGGCCCTTAAGCCCCTCCTCCCACTAGGGAAGCGAAGAAACACATGGAGTGTAAGTGACATGCAATTTCTTCCTCCTGCCCCTTACGCCTCACCAAACGTTCCGGCCAAGCAACCTATCCTGCAGATGCAACAGCCATGGCGCTAGAGGAAGAATGACCACAACCAGTGGTGGTCAGAGCATGGCCCGACCTGCCATCTCTAATGAGAAGCAACGCCTAGGAGAGAAGGGAGGCCAGCCCCAGACTATCTGCAACCAGAGAAGCCCAATAAAAAATGTAAGATTCCAGGGGGGGTCTGCAGCCTTAAGTGTGTCCTTAACCTGGGAAAAATCGCTAAAGTAGTTCCAGCAACTCTCATCTGGAGGACAGGAAACCCAAACTAGGTGCGGAGAGGTGTGTCTACTTTTATCTACTCAGGTTGCCTATCCATCAAATGGGAAGTCCTCTCCAGGGGTGCGGTCATGGGTTTGACACACACACACACACACACACACACCATCTAAACTGCAGCACTAATATACTTACTGCAATGTCTTTGCCCTTGTTCTTAAATTTTTTCATACGATCTGCAGGTGGCATCTTTTTTAGTCAATTATGCTGTAAAAAGAGTACATATACCACAATTAAACCACACAATGCCCATAATGCACAAAAACGTATAATGTGGTGACAGAGCCTCCCTAAGTGCCGTCTCTCCTACATAATGTGACCAGCACTAATGTAGATTACAGCTGTGTTTATTTAAAAAAGCAATCATTTTTGACGGAGTTATGACCTATTTTAGCTTTATGGTAATGACTTAGACAACTGGGTGTGTTTTACTCTTTGACCAAGTGGGTGTTGTGGAGGGAAGTGTATGATGCTGACCAATCAGCGTAATACACTTCTCTTCATTCATTTACTCCTCACATCGTGATCTTACTAGATCACTATGTGCAGTCACATACACACGTTACTGAAGTGTCCTGAGAATTAATAGACATCACCTCCAGCCAGGACGCGATATCTATTTACAATCCCGACACTTTGGTAACGTTTGTGTGGGATTTACAGCACATCAAGTAGAATCTCACGAGATTACGCTGTAAATGACAGCCCAGCGTGATCTCAATGTGCTGTGCTGTAAGTCACACACAAATGTTACCGAAGTGTTGGGATTGTGACTAGACATCACGTCCTGGCTGGAGGTGATGTTTATTAACTCTAAGGACACTTTAGTAACGCTAATGTGTGTGTATGTATGTGGCTGCACATAGTGATCTAGTAAGATCACTATGTGCAGAGTAAATGAATGGATAGAAGTGTATGATGCTGATTGGTCAGCATCATACTTTCCTCCACAATGCCCACTTGGTACAAAAGTAAAACACGCCCAGTTGTCTATTAACCTCTTCCCGCGCTGCGCCGCAATAGTACGTCCTGCAGAGGGGTTAGTTCCTGCATCCAGACGTACTATTGCGGAGTAGTACCCGGCGCACACTGTCCTAACGGACAGTGTCCGGGAACCGGGAGGTCAGCTGTCCCTGACAGCTAACACTCCAGCCTTGCCAGTCAGCGGACCATCTCCGCTGATTTCGGCAATTAACCCCATAAATGCGGCAACGGATTGCCGTCGCCGCATTTAAGTGGTTTGAAGCACATCGCCAGCCCCCACGAAGTGATCGTGGGGGCTACCGATGCTTGTCGTGGCAATCGGAGGTCAGATAATGACCTCCGGGTTGCCATGTACGGAAGCCTCGGAGGAGCAGCCTCCGGCCGGTCCTCCGAGGCTTCCTGTCAGTGTGACTGTCACGTCGCAATGACAGTTGGAGTGCATTACACTACGTGTGTAGTGTAATGTGTTCCAGCAGCGATCAAAGCTGCAAGTCTAAGTGTCCCCTAGTGGGACAAGTGAAAAAAAGTAAAAAAAAAAAAAAAAAAAAATAAAAAAAAAGTGTCAAAATAAAAGTTATATAAACTAACTTCATTTTTTTTCCTATAATAAGTCTTTCATTATTGGAAAAAAATGAACACGTTAAAAAAAGTACACATATCTGGTATCACCGCGTTCGTAACGACCCCAGCTATAAAACTATAACGTTATTTTTCCCGCACGATGAACACCCCAAAAAAAAAAAAAAAAAAAAAACTACACCAGAATCGCTATTTTTTGGTCACCACCCCTCCCAAAATAGAGAATAAAAAGTAGTCAAAAAGTCGCATGTACCCGAAAATAATACCGATAAAAAGTACAACTCATCCCGCAAAAAACAAGCCTTTACACCGCTTTTTTGACTGAAAAATAAAAAGTTACGGCTCTCAGAATATTGTGACACAGAAAATAAATTTTATAAAAAAGTCATTTTATTGCGCAAACGCTGCAAAACATAAAAATGGTATCGCCGTAATCGTACCAACCCGCAGAATAAAATATAAATGGTCATTTATAGTGCACGGTGAACGCCGCAAAAAATAAACTAAAAAACATTGTCAGAATTGCTTGTTTTTTGTCACCCGGCTTGCAAAAAATTTAATAAAAAGAGATCAAAAAAAAATTCACAAGTACCCCAAAATGGTACCAATGAAAAGTAAAGATTGTCCCGCAACAAATAAGCCCTCACGCAGCTCCGGTGGTGAAAAAATAAAGAAGTTCTGGCTCTCAGAATATGGCGATGCAATATGTGCAGAGCATTCTAAAAGCGGGTAACATCCGACACCATTTTCAGTGAGACACCGGCCACACATCTATGAATAATTATTTACCGCATTTTTATACCCTCTTATTATGCCCTGATGTTCTCCGCACAGATTACATATGCCCCCACATTATAAACTGAAATACCAGAGAAACCCAAAACAGAAAAACTACCAAGCAAAATCTGCGCTCCAAAGGCAAAATGGCGCTCCCTCCCTTCTGAGCCTTGCAGCGTCCCCAAACAGCAGTTTGCGCCCACATATATGGCATCACCATACCCGGGAGAACCCGCTTAACATTTTATGAGGTATTGGTCTTCAGTGGCACAAACTGGGCACAACATATTATGCACTAAAATGGCACATCAGTGCAAAATTGTAATATTCACACCATCCGCTGTGCATTAACCCCTTTGAGCACTATGACTTAATAGCACGTCATGGTGCGGGGGTGATGTTTGGAGCGGGCTCACGTGCTGAGCCCGCTCCATACGCTGCGGGCGTCGGCTGTGTATTAGAGCGGACACCCAGGACTAAGGGACAGGAACTGCGACCGTGCGGTTACAGAAGCCTGTAAAAATAATATACTGCAATATATTCGTATCGCAGCATATTGTACCCGCGATCCAATGATCGCTGGTACAAGTCCCCTAAGGGGACTAATAAAATGTGTAGAAGAATTCAAGTTAGTAGTGAGAAAGAAAAAAAAAAAAAAAAAACCTTTTCCCATTTTTCTTCAAAAGTAATGTAAAAAAAATAAACAGAATTGATATCGCTACGTCCGTAAAAGGCCGAACTATTACAATATGCCATTATTTAACTCGCACGGTGAACACCGTAAAAAACTTAAATAATTTAAACCGCCAAAATCGCTATCGTTTTCACTGCACGGCAAAAAAAAATTCAGTTTCCCAATACTTTTTATTTCACTTTAAATGGTATCAATAGAAACTACAATTCCTCCTGCAAGAAATAAACCCTCACACCACTCTACTGACGCAAAAAGAAAAAAGTTATGGCTCTTGGAAGGCGGGTAGTGAAAAACGAAAAGAAAAGCAAAAAATGGATCAGTCCTGAAAGGGTTAATTAATTTCTAATGAAAAAAATGCATGACCCCATGGGGGGTATTTCCGTACTCGGGAGAAATTGCTTTATAAAAATTGGTTGTTTATTTCTCCTTAATCCCTTGTGAAAATTCAACATTTTAGTGGGAAAAAATTGTGATATTAATTTTCTCCGCCTAATTCTAATAAATTCTGCAAAAGACCCGTGGAGTCTATATTCTCACTATACCCCTAGAAAAATTCCTTGAGGGGTGTTTCCAAAATGGGGAAACTTGGGGGGCTTCCACTGTTTTGGTCTCTCCAGGGCGTTGCAAAGGCGGCATGGCACCGAAAACCAATCCATCAAAATCCGTGCTCCAAAATCCAAATGGCGCTACTTCCCTTCTGAGTGCTGCCATGGGTCCAATCAGCAGTTTATTACCACATATGGGGTATTGCCGTAATCAGGAGAAAATGCTTTACAAATGTTGTGGTTCTTTTTTTCCTTTATTCCTTGTAAAAATTTAAAATTTCTATGCTTTTTCAGAAAAAAAAAAGTTGATTTTCATTTTCACTGCCTAATTCCACTAAATTCTGCAAAAAACCTGTGTGGTCAAAATGCTAACTATACCCCTAGATAAATTCCTTGATCGGTGTAGTTTCCAAAATGGGGTCACTTTTGGAGGGTTTCCCCTGTTTTGGTACCTCCAGGGGGTTGCAAACGCGACATGGAACCGAAAACCAATCCACCAAAATCCGTGCTCCAAAATCCAAATGGCGCTCCTTCCCTTCTGAGCCTTGCTGTGGGTCCAATCAGCAGTTTATTACCACATATGGGATATTACCGTAATCGGGAGACATTGCTTTACATATGTTGGGGTGCATTTTCTTTATTATTTCTTGTAAATATTAAAAATATATCTGTTCTTTCAGAAAAAAGTAGATTTTCATTTTTACAGACTAATTCTAATAAATTTAGCGAAAAACCTGTGCGGTCAAAATGCTAACTGTACACCTAAATAAATTCCTTGAGGGGTGTAGTTTCCAAAATGGGGTAACTTTTGGGGTGTTTCCACTGTTTTGGCACCACAAGACCTCTTCAAACCTGACAAGGTGCCTAAAATATATTCTAAAAAAAAAAAGGAGGCCCAAAATCCACTAGGTGCTCCTTTGCTTCTGAGGCCGTTGCTTCAGTCCATTATCACACTAGGGCCACATGTGGGATATTTCTAAAAACTGCAGAATCTGGGCAATAAATATTGAGTTGCATTTCTCTGGTAAAACCTTCTGTGTTACAAAAAAAATTAGAAATTAATTTCTGCAAAAAAAATAAAATTTGTAAATTTCACCTCTACTTTGCTTTAATTCCTGTGAAACGCCTAAAGGGTTAAAACACTTTGTGAATGCTGATTCGAATACCTTGAGGGGTGCAGTTTTCAAAATGGGGTGACTTCTGGGGATTTTCTAATATATAAGGCCCTCAAAGCCACCTCAGACTGAACAGGTCCCTGAAAAAATAGCCTTTTGAAATTCTCTTTAAAATATTAAGTGAGGTAGAAAAAAGAAACACGGCGCCGCAAATCAGGTTCTGATAAATGTGTAATAAAATTGGGTCAATGAGACAATTCCGCTCACCTCGGGTGATGGACACCAAAGGGGTGTCGACAAAACTTAGGAAGCTGCAGCCAGGTCCGTAGCACAGCTAAACGAGGTTTTGCTGTCGATATGCAGTAGTTTAGAGGTAGGAAAAAACGGGACCACCGGCGCTGCTTGGATCTTTGATCAATATAAGTACACAACCAACATGGGGTTAAATGTATAGAGTATTTATTTGATAGGCTACGCGTTTCGACGTCGGACTGACGTCTTCCTCAGGCCAATACAGACTGTGCGGTTCCTGCCTTATTTAAGCATCTGGGCCAGGAAAAAGACCGCCAGTTGTTAAAGGTCAAAGGTCACATGGGTTACAGAAAAAAACACAACACAGAAAAAAACAACACAGAAAAAAGAAGCAGCATTAAAAGCATTTTTCAAGTATCATAATATAATACAAATAAACGGGATTAGTAGCATGTTGGAAGCTGTTTTTTTAAAAAACTCAGTTGTGCTGACAGATCGGTAGCGTATTTCCAAAGTGAAATTTCTATAACAGCAAAAACCTTTATTTATGTATAGTACTGTGAATGAATAAACAATACTATATTAAATATTTACTTGTGTCTGAGTTTTTATGTGTTTTAACTAATGTTTAACGAAAGGACCAAATGGGGTCCACAAGATGCTGAGTCATAGCGTCCTTGGTTACTAGGAGTAAGAGAGGACTACGGGGAGCTGAAGGGGAACAAAAAGGTTTCAGTGGACCGCATATTTGGACCGCACGGGTTTACAATAATGGTTGGGAGCGTCCTTGGTTACCGGTTGTCATGAGTATAAGGATGTCAAGGGGGAAAGAAAGGGATTATGCTGGATCGCACAATAAGCTGCATAGGGTTGCGGGACTTCGCGCTGGAGAACCTTGAAAGAGGCACCCGCAACGGAGCTGGTGAGTGACAGGACGTCATGTTAATGGGATATTGATTACTAGCAATTCCTATGGATCTCTTCTATTAATATCCGATTAGGTAGATGGTTATTATTTAAGAACCATCTACAAGGTTACTATGGTGGCAATTATGTCTGAGTTGGTAACAATTAGATTGATTTTATATGTCGCTCCCATATATTTTCTTTAAGAAAAGTTTGCAGATAAGCCGACAATTTCTTTTATACAATAATATAAAATAAAATAGAACAACATAACCTTTTAAGAGAATTTGTGCGTACAATGAGGAACGGGGATCAGTCACATTAATATTATGGACTAAAGTTACTCTAATCATAGACGTCAGAGGTAGATAGTTAGAACACCTCTTACTATTGCGGTAATGTTTGCTGATTGGTTTTTTATTTATTTTTATTGTAATTTTATTTTTATTCTAAAGATGACTCAGTCATCTTTAGAATAAAAATAAAATTACAATAAAAATAAATAAAAAACCAATCAGCAAACATTACCGCAATAGTAAGAGGTGTTCTAACTATCTACCTCTGACGTCTATGATTAGAGTAACTTTAGTCCATAATATTAATGTGACTGATCCCCGTTCCTCATTGTACGCACAAATTCTCTTAAAAGGTTATGTTGTTCTATTTTATTTTATATTATTGTATAAAAGAAATTGTCGGCTTATCTGCAAACTTTTCTTAAAGAAAATATATGGGAGCGACATATAAAATCAATCTAATTGTTACCAACTCAGACATAATTGCCACCATAGTAACCTTGTAGATGGTTCTTAAATAATAACCATCTACCTAATCGGATATTAATAGAAGAGATCCATAGGAATTGCTAGTAATCAATATCCCATTAACATGACGTCCTGTCACTCACCAGCTCCGTTGCGGGTGCCTCTTTCAAGGTTCTCCAGCGCGAAGTCCCGCAACCCTATGCAGCTTATTGTGCGATCCAGCATAATCCCTTTCTTTCCCCCTTGACATCCTTATACTCATGACAACCGGTAACCAAGGACGCTCCCAACCATTATTGTAAACCCGTGCGGTCCAAATATGCGGTCCACTGAAACCTTTTTGTTCCCCTTCAGCTCCCCGTAGTCCTCTCTTACTCCTAGTAACCAAGGACGCTATGACTCAGCATCTTGTGGACCCCATTTGGTCCTTTCGTTAAACATTAGTTAAAACACATAAAAACTCAGACACAAGTAAATATTTAATATAGTATTGTTTATTCATTCACAGTACTATACATAAATAAAGGTTTTTGCTGTTATAGAAATTTCACTTTGGAAATACGCTACCGATCTGTCAGCACAACTGAGTTTTTTAAAAAAACAGCTTCCAACATGCTACTAATCCCGTTTATTTGTATTATATTATGATACTTGAAAAATGCTTTTAATGCTGCTTCTTTTTTCTGTGTTGTTTTTTTCTGTGTTGTGTTTTTTTCTGTAACCCATGTGACCTTTGACCTTTAACAACTGGCGGTCTTTTTCCTGGCCCAGATGCTTAAATAAGGCAGGAACCGCACAGTCTGTATTGGCCTGAGGAAGACGTCAGTCCGACGTCGAAACGCGTAGCCTATCAAATAAATACTCTATACATTTAACCCCATGTTGGTTGTGTACTTATATTGATCAAAGATCCAAGCAGCGCCGGTGGTCCCGTTTTTTCCTACCTCTAAACTACTCTTTAAAATATTATAAATTGCTGCTAAAGTTCTAAGCCTTGTAGCGTCCTAGAAAAATAAAAGGACGTTCAAAAAACGATGCAAACATAAAGTAGACATATGGGAAATGTTAACTAGTAACTATTTTGTGTGGTATTACTATCTGTTTTACAAGCAGATACGTTTAAATTTAGAAAAATGCTAATTTTTGCACATTTTTTCTAAATTGTGGTGTTTTTCAGAAATAAATACCAAAATTATTGACAACATTTTTTAACTTACATAAAGTACAACATGTCACGAGAAAACAATCTCAGAATCGCTTGTATAGGTAAAAGCATTCCAACGTTATTACCACATAAAGTAACACGTCAGATTTAGAAAAAAAAAAAATAAATCGGCTGGGTCCTGAAGGGGTTAAGAAAGTCATTACCATAAAGCTAAAATATGTCATAACTCCGTCAAAAGTGATAGTTTTTCTAAATAAAAAACACTGCTGTAATCTACATTACAGCGCCGATCACATTATGTAGGAGATAGGGCACTTGAGAGGCTCTGTCACCACATTATAACAGTACATGACGTGCAGCACCTACCAGCAGCAGTGCCAAGTATCCATTCCCAATATTACGTATACTCCAAATATTGGCACCAGAATTGTGTTGTATATTATTTAACTTGCCTCATTTTCTAAAGAGGCGGCCATAATACAGGTCCTGCTCACTGATTCAGAATATCAAAAATGTAATATTTCAGTAATTCAATTTAAAAAACAAACTCATTACATAGATTCATTACACAGTGTGATCTATTTCCAGCATTTTTTTGTTTTAATGTTAAAGATTATGGCTAACAGTTAATGAAAACACCAAATTTAGTCTCAGATAATTAGATATAAGCCCAATTTCAAAAGTTATTTTTAATACCGAAATGTTGGCCTACTGAAATGTACAGTATATGCACTTAATACTTGGCCGGCGCTTCTTTTCATGAATTACTGCATCAATGCAGCGTTGCATGGAGGCGATCAGCCTGTGGCACTGCTGAGGTGTTATGGAAGTCCAGGTTGCTTGGATAGCGGCCTTCAGCTCATCTGCATTGTTGGGTCTGGTGTCTCATCTTCTTGACAATACCCCATAGATTCTCTATAGGGTTTAGGTCAGGCGTGTTTGCTGGCCAATGAAGCAGTCAGTCATACTATGGTTATTAAACCAGGGATTGGTACATTTGGCAGTGTGGGCAGGTGCCAAGCCCTGCTGGAAAATGAAAATCAGCATCTCCATAAAGCTGGTCACCAGAGGGAAGCATGAAGTGCTCTAAAATTTACTGGTAGATGGTTACGTTGACTCTTGACCTAATATAACATAGCGGACCAACACCAGCAGACGACATAGCTCCCCAAACCATCACAGACTGTGGAAACTTCACACTGGACCGCATGCAACTTGGATTGAGTGCCCCTTCACTCTTCCTCTATACTCTGGGACTTCCAAATGAAATTCAAAAATTGACTTCCATCTAAAAACAGGGACTTTGGACCACTGAGCAACAGACCAGTCCTTTCTCTCCTTAGCCCAGGTAAGACGCTTCGGACATTGTGTTTGGGTCATGAGTGGCTTGACACAATGAATGAGACAGTTGTAGACCATGTCCTGGATACGTCTGTGTGCTGGCTCTTGTAGCACTGAATCCAGCCGCAGTCCACGCCTTGTGAATCTCCCTCAGATGGTTGAATGGCCTTTTCCGGACAATCCTTAAGGCTGCGGTTATCCCTGTTATCTGTGCACCTTTTTCTACCACACTTTCCTTCCGCAACTTTCCATTAATATGCTTTGATACAGCTCTCTGAACAGCCAGCTTTTTCAGCAAAGTCTTTTTGTGGCTTACCCTCCTTGGAGGGTGTCTGACTGCTGACTTGACAGTTGTCCAGAAGACAGTCTTCTCCATAATTATGTAGCCTACTGAACCAGACTGTTGGACCATTTAAATGCTTCGGAAACCTTTGCAGGTGTTGCGTTTAATAGCTGATTGGAGTGTGACACCACGAGTCAACAATTTTGAACTTTTACCCAATAGTCTAATTTTCTGAGAGACTAAATTTTGGGTTTTCATTAACATTTAGCCATAATCTTCAACATTAACCTGTTGCCAACAGGACGAGAATGCTCGTCCTGAGCGGCGGGTACTTTGCGCATTAGGACGAGCATTCTCGTCCTGTGTGACAGCCGCCTGATGTGCGCGATTGAGAGAAGGGCAACGGCTGTAATACACAGCCACACTAACAGCGGAGAGAAGAAAAATATCCTATCTGCCGTCAACCCCTTGAATGCCGTGATAAAAGCTGATCGCGCCGTTCAAGGAGAGGGGACTGCACTTTGATTGCGTCACAGAAAATAACTGACGCAAAGCCCATAACTTGTACGGCCAGACAGCCCAGGGTCCATTGATGGACCCCAGGGCTGTCTGAACATATTTCCTGTTAGGGCATACTGAGGTATGCACCTAACAACTGCCTGTGTACAATCAGTACACAGGCTAATGTACTGGCATATAGATCTGTGCCAGTACATTAGTTTAAAAAAAAAAAAACTCCCTTTATGGGTTTAAAAAAATAAAATAAAAATCGAATGTTAAAAAATAAATAAATTGATAAATAAAATAGTAAAAAAAAAAAAACAAAAAAAAAAAAAACAAAGAAGCACATTTTTTTTTTTTATAATAAATAAACTTTTAAAAATATAAGTCCCAAAACATGAAATAGACATTTGGTATTGCCACGACCGTAACAACCTGTACAACAAATGTACAACATTATTTATGATGATCGGTGTAAAAAAAAAAAAAAAAATAAAAAATGTAAAAACTGCAGCGGAACGTTTTTTTTCTGCATTTTTGCCAAAATAAAAATGTATATAAATTAAACGATAATGTAGGTTACATTTTTTTTATACAAATACATTAAGTACAACTCGTCCCACAAAAAACAAAGTCTCATACAACTACGTCATACAGAAAATAAAAAATAAAAGAAGTTATGAGCGTTGGGATGTAAAGTGGGAAATATAGAAAAATTGTTCTGTCCTCAAGGCTAAAACTGGACATGTATACGACATGGAAAGCCATTGCTTCCCGCAAAAATGTTGTATACTTTTGACAAATTCATGGCACCGGCTCAGAAGCCGACTCAGATACAGCTGACATCTGGGGATGATGGCTCAGACAGCTGACATCCTGCTGTAGCGGCGGGGACCGAAGTTAGCTTCGATCCCCGCCATTAACCCCTTAAATGCAGCCGTCCAAAGCGATCGCTACATTTAAGATGTTTGCAGCTCATCGACACCCCAGCAATGAAATCACCGGGGTGTCGGTGGCTGCAATGGAAACCGGAGGCCTAATACTGGCCTCCCGGTGTGCCTAGCACGGAAAACTGGGGCGGGGGCTGAAAGACTTCTGTAGCTGCCGGTAAGGTGGCACCAGCTCAGGAGATGAGCCAGCGTTATCAGCGGTGGATATCAGCTGTATGTTACAGCTGACCTCCACTTGTAACGGCAGGAACTGGAGCTAGCTCCGATCCCTGCCATTAACCCGTCAGATGCAGCGATCGGATGAGATTGCTGCATCTTTGCGGTTGCTAGCAGATCGCCAGCTGCCGACTGCTATTATGACACCAGGGGACCTGACAATGGCCTTCTATTTGCCATTACGGAAGCAGATTAGGCCCCGCCCGGAGGCGAAGCCTAATCGGCTTGCTGTCAGTTAATGACTGACAGATCTAATGCATTGTAGGTAGTGCACTGTATTAGAGAAAAAAAAAAATATCTGGCAAATGGACCTTCAAGTCCCCTAGTGGGACTAAAGTAAAGTGTAAGAAAAAAAAGTTGTAAAAGATTATAAAAGTTAAGGAATAAAATAAAAACACAATCGCCCTTTTTCCCTTATCAAGTCCTTTATTATTGAAAAAAATAAATAAACCATACATATTTGGTATCACCGTGACTGTAACGGCCTAAACTATATAAATATTATGTTATTTATTCCACGTGGTGAACGGCGTAAAAAAAAAAAAAAAGCCAGAATCAGTTTTTTTGGCCACTTTGCCCTACAAAAATTAAATAAAAAGTGATCAAAAAGTCACATTAATTCAAAAATAGTGCCTATAAAAACTATAGCTCGTGTCGAAATAGACAAGCCCTCATACAGCTCCAGCGACGAAATATTTTTTTTTTTTAAAGTTAAGGTACTCACAACATGGCGACAGAAAAAAAAAAATTTTTTTACAAAAGTAATTTTATTGTGCAAAAAGTTAAACATAAAAAAGTACTATAAATTAGATAAAAATCGCCAGAATCGTACTGACCCGCAGAATAAAGTTAACATGTAATTTATAACGTATGGTGAACGCTGTATAAAAAAAACCAAAAAAAACGACAATTGCTGTTTTTTGGTCACCTTGCCGCTCAAAAACATATAAGTGATCAAAAAGTCACATGTACCCCAAAACGGTACCAATAATAATGACAGCTCATCCCGCAAAAAAAAACACAGCCCTCATACCACTAAGTCTATGAAAAATCTAAATAGTTGAGGCTCCAATAAGTCAGGAAAGGAAAAAAAATAAATATGCAGAGTTGTGCAGATCAGAGGGGAACATTTAGTCTGTTTCAAAACGCGATTTATCGAGGCCCTAAAATTAGGGAATCAGGAAGGGGGGCAAACATATCTGCTAGAAGCGAGGGTGCCTATTATATCAGGACAACACTTCCTAGCGAAATTCCCCAAACTGCAAAAGTGCGGAGTATGGACCAAAAGGGGGATAAGTAATGACACCGTTTATCAGTGCGAAATCGGCCTGTGCAGAAATGATTGCGTCACAGCGTAACACACATCTATGGATTATTTTATTGTTTACCCCATTATACCACCAGACTATACCCCTGATGTACTCTGTCCAGCTTACATATGCCCCCACATTATAAAAACGCAAACACCAGTAATACTCAAACAAAACCACCATCAAGCAAAATCTACGCTTCAAAAGCCAAATGGCAGTCCCACCCATCTGAGCCCTACAGCGTGCTCAAACAGCAGCTTACTGCCACATATATGGCACCACTATACCCAGGAGACCCCTTTAAACAAATTTTGGGGTGTGTCTACAGTGGCATAAGCTGGGCACAACATACTTGCCACTGAATTGCCAATTCTGGGGGGGGGGGGGGGGATAAAAAAAGGGGTGACAATACTCACTACACTCCTTAATAAATGCCTTGAGGGTTGTAGTTTCTAAAATGTCACTTCTGTTTTTTTTTTTTATTATTTCCCATTTGACCCTCTGCAATTGTGAACCAATTCTGAGTAAATCGCCAAATTAGGCCTCAATTTCGCATGGTATTCTCACTCCTGAGCCCTGTCAAATGTCCAGGCAAAAGATTAGGGCCCCATGTACGGTGATTATAAAACCGGGAAACAGCATAATAATGATAGAGCTGTCTTGTTATGGTGGCACAAGCTGGGCACCACATTTTGGCATATCTATTGAAAAATCCAATTTTTCACTCTGGAGTATCGAGTGCACACTAATTTATGCAAAACCCCTGCGGGGTTAACATGCTCGCTACACCCCTAGGTGAATACCTTGAGGGGTGTAGTTTCCTAATGGGGGGCACTTGGGGGGGGGGGTTCCACTGTTTGTCCCACAGGAGTTTTGCAAATGCTACATAGCGACCAGAGACCAATCCAGCAAAATCTGTACCACGAAAGCCAAATGGCACTCCTTCCCTTCTGAGCGCGGATGTGTGCCCAAAAAGGAGTTTATAACCAAATATGGGGTATTGCCATCAGGGCCGGCCCTAGGATAGATGGCGCCTTGTGCGAAATGATCTTTCGGCGCCCCACCCCATCATTAAAAAAAATGCCCCATAAAAAAAAAAATAATGCCCCTTTAGTGCCCCCATACAGTATAATAATATAATATATTACAACCCCTTCAAGGACACAGTATTTTGTCCTCCAATTGTGCCCACAGTATTATGTCCCCTGTAGTACCCCTACACAGTATACTGTCCCCTGTAGTACCCCTACACAGTATAATGTCCGCTTAGTGGCCCCCACACAGTATAATGCCCCCTGTAGATTTTGCCATATAGCCTCCCTGTAGACAGTGCCATAATCCCCCACCTCGTTTTTGTAGATCGTGCCATACAGCCCCCCACACCTCCCCCTTGTAGACAGTGCCATACAGTCCCCACACCTCCCCCTTGTAGACAGTGCCCCCAAACAGAAAATAAATAAATAAAAATAAAAAAAAATAAAAAAATTGTACTCACCTAGGCCCCGTTCCCATGACGAACTGATCTGCTCCATGACGGGACCCTAGTACAGAGTTTCCCAGCCTTTTCGGACTCGAGGCAGTACTGGAAAAACAAAATTTCCTCAAGGCCCCCCTACCAAAAATTGTATTAAGACAGACAGAAAATGGCTAAGAACAAGCGCTCTACTCGTAGGGCATGTTCACACACGTTTTTTGTAAGGCAAAAAAAATCTGCCTCAAAATTCCTTCAGCAACTGACAGCGTTGTGTGACCTTTTTTTTGTGTTTTTTCTTAAGCTGTTGAAGCGAATGCAAAAGATGCAGGAAAAAAAGCTCCCAACGAGCGCCGCATGTATCTTCTGTCTCCTATTAATTTCAATTGGAGGTCAGAGGTGGAAACCACTTGAAGACCATCAGCCCCCCACTCACAGAAAAATGACCATCAGCCCCCCACTCACAGAAAAATGACCATCAACCCCCCACTCACAGTAAAATGACCATCAGCCCCCCACTCACAGTAAAATGACCATCAGCCCACCACTCAGTAAAATGACCATCAGCCCACCACTCAGTAAAATGACCATCAGCGCACCACTCAGTAAAATGACCATCAGACCCCCACTCAGTAAAATGACCATCAGACCCCCACTCAGTAAAATGACCATCAGACCCCCACTCAGATTCCCACTGGTTGGTAGCGCCACACAGCCCACTGGTTGGTAGGCAGCGCCACACAGCCCACTGGTTGGTAGGCAGCGCCACACTGCCCACTGGTAGGCAGCGCCACACTGCCCACTGGTTGGTAGCGCCACACTGCCCACTGGTTGGTAGCGCCACACTGCCCACTGGTTGGTAGCGCCACACTGCCCACTGGTTGGTAGCGCCACACTGCCCACTGGTTGGTAGCGCCACACTGCCCACTGGTTGGTAGCGCCACACTGCCCACTGGTTGGTAGCGCCACACTGCCCACTGGTTGGTAGCGCCACACTGCCCACTGGTTGGTAGCGCCACACTGCCCACAGCTCACTTGTAGGTAGTGCAAGGACTACGAAATGACTGATAGCTGGCGGGCAATAGACATTCAAAAAAGGACAACTGTGCAGGAGCACATAGAATACCCAGCTTTCCCAGATATCAAATAAATGTGTGGAAATAAACTAAGTTATAACTTATTTATTCTGAGTAAAGGATTAATCCTTTTAACTAGATTAAATAAAAGTTATATCTTAGTTTATTTCCACTTTTTTTTTTTATACCCGGGAAAGCTGGGTATTTTGTGTGCTCCTGCACAGTTGTCCTTTGTAGGTAGTGCCACACAGGCAACAAACCCCCCTGTAGATAGCGCCACCGTAGCTCCCTGAAGGAGCGGAATCCCCGTGTGGCCGGGGATTCTGTTCCTGGATCGCTGCTTGATGCCTCTGTCCATATATGGACAGTGACATCAGGGAAAACTCCTGAGGCGGAATCCCCGTCCACAGCGTTGCAGACGCTATGACCGTTGATTCCACTCCAGGAGAAGCTCCCGTAGTCTATGTCCATGACGTCATTGGCTTGTCCTGGAGTGGAATCCCCAGTCAGTCTGCAATGCTGTGACCGGGGATTCCGCTTCAGGAGTTTCCCCTGATGTCACTGTCCATATATGGACAGAGGCATCAAGCAGCGCTCCAGGACCGGAGTCCCCGGCCACATGGGGATTCCGCTCCTTCAGGGAGCTACGGTGGCGCTATCCTGGAAAGAGGGGGGGTTGATATCTACAGGGGGGCACTATAGCAGAGCAAGGGAGGTATCTCCCTGCTCTGCTGTCTACTAGCGCCGCTGTAGCTGAAGGGAGCTACAGTGGCGCTAGTAGACAGCAGAGCAGGGAGATCTCTCCCTGCTCTGCTATAGTGCCGTCGCTACCGCTATAGCAGCCACAGCAGCTGCTAGCGGCGCCACCGCCCTCATGCCCGGTGTCACCGCTAGCAGCCGCTACGGCTGCTACAGCGGTAGCGATGGACACTAAGTGAAGCGCCCGGGTGCGATTGCAGTTAGTGTGTGTATCCCCGCTGGTAGTTGCAACTGCGTGGGGATACACACACCCGCTGGCACCCCTCTTGCCGTGTGGCGGCTGGCGCCCTGTGCGACCGCACTGGTCGAACATGGCCAAGGCCGGCCATGATTGCCATACTCGGGAGAAATTGCTTAACAAATGTTGGGGTTCTTTTTCTGCTTTATTTTTTGAGAAAATGAAAAATTTTGCGCTCAAACTATGTCTTGTTGGGAAAAAAATAAATAAAAAAAATAAAATTTTTATTTTCACTGCCCAATTCAAATAAAATCTATGAAACAGCTGTGGGGTAAAAATTCTCACTACACCCCTAGATTAATTACTCAAGGGGTGTAGGATCACAAATGGACTCGCTTTTGGGTAGTTTCCACTGTACTGGTAACTTAGGGGCTTTGTAAAAGAGACATGGTGTCAAGAAACCAATCCAGCAAAATCTGTGTCCAAAAGCCAAATGCCACTTTTCATGGCCTACTTGCAATAATTTCTGCAAAAAATTTGAGAGGTCAAAATGCTCACTATACCCCTAGATAATTTCCTCAAGGTGTGTAGTTTACAAAAGGAGGTCACTTGTGGGAGGTTTCTACTGTTTTGGCACCGCAAGAGCCCTTCAAACCTGACATGGTGCCTAAAATATATTCTAAAAAAAAAAAAGGAGGCCCCAAAATCCACTGGGTGCTCCTTTGCTTCTGAGGCCGGTGCTTAGCTAACTAGAGCCACATGTGGGATATTTCCTAAAACTGCAGAACCTGGGCAATAAATATTGAGTTGCGTTTCTCCAGTAAATTTTTGTTACAAAAAAACAAAAACGAAATTTGTAAATTTCACCACTACTTTGCTTTAATTCCTGTGAAACGTCTAAAGGGTTAAGAAACTTTCTAAATGCCATTTTGAATACTTTGAGGGGTGAAGTTTTTAAAATGGGGTGACTTATTGGGGGTTTCTAATATCTAAGGACTTCAAAGCCACTTCGGAACCAAACTGGCCCCTGTAAAAATGGCCTTTTGAAATTTTCTTGAAAAATGTGAGAAATTGCTGGTAAAATGCCAAGCCTTGTAACGTCCTAGAAAAATAAAAGGATGTTCAAAAAAACTATGCCAAACTAAAGACATATGGGGGATGTTAATTAGCAGCAATTGTGTGGTATAAGTGCCTGTCTTACAAGCAGATACATTTAAATAGAGAAAAATTCAAATTTTTGCTATTTTTCGCTAAATTTTGGTGTTTTTCACAATTAAATACTGAACGTGTAGAGCAAATTTTGAACGTAACATAAAGTCCAATGTGTCCTAGAAAACATTCTCAGAATCACTTGGATAGGTACAGGCATTCCTGAGTTATTACCACAAAGTGAAACATGTCAGATTTGAAAAATGAGGCTCTGTCAGGAAGGTCAAAAGTGGCCAAAGAGGGAAGGGGGCAAAGAGTCAAAGAAAAAAAAATAAATGCTGGAAATCTCTTCATTACACACGGTAATATATATGTTTCCCTTTTTGAATTACTGAAAAAAATTGACTTTGATGATATTCTAATTCATTGAGAAGAATCTTTAGGTCTCTACTGTACTAGTGCCAAAAACAGGTCACTGTCAGGACAAAAAGTTGGATACTTTTGCCTGAATACTCAGAATACTGTAGGATTATTTTTGGTACACCTATGCAGATTTAACTGACACTTGCTTTGGTTTAGTAAAGTTTGCTAGTAGGTTTGCTTGAAATCTTTGCACATTGAAATCACTGGATAAAGATACTGCTACAAGTACTCTGTTACAGTGCAGTAGACTAGATGAATAGGGATTTCTATTTGGTGGTGAATATTGATTTTATGTATATCAGGTTGTTGATTGCAATAAACAACTGCTCCAATTGAGCCACTGAGGTGCAGTTACAAGCGCATAGTAAAAAAAAAAAGCAAAAACGCAACCACATTGAAAAAAAAGCATCAAGTTGCGATAAAAAAAAAACCTGCACACTTTAATGCAGTATGAATAGCATCTCAAGCACATGGGATTATGCTCTTACTGTATATTCAGATGGTGCGCTTAAATTAATTACTGCAAAACTGCGGCTTTTGCAGCTGGGTTCTTAGGACGTTGTAAAAATGCATTTTATTCTACAAACCGCTACAAAAACTACAATTTTGTGATAAGTGGCACAAGATGTTCTGTTTAATTAAATCTACTTTTAAATTAGCAATAATGATTGTACGGTTCCACATAGAGGCGGCTGCATGGGGTCAAAACTACTCCCACATGCAGTGACCAATAGCCGCACAAATTTGCCAAAATTATGCAGCCATGGCAAGTGAGGTGGCTTTCAGCCACATGCGGATGTCGCTCTGTGGGACCATACCCTGAGACACAGAATGCTTACCATAAATGCATCAGGTTGATCTCTAAGGCTACATTCACAGTGAAAAAGATTATAAATGGCCATTAAAAAATCAACGGTCAGTTTTTCATGGCCATTTTGCATCAGTGCGTCTCCATCTCCAGTCAGTTTGTCATAGTTTTTTTATGGCCGTTGAAATACTTTTTTTGTCAGGTTTTATTTTGTCCCAACCCCCTGAGAACACCAGTGCCCATGAAGATAGTGCAGCAGTGTCCCTGTAGATCGTGCCATGGGGTCCAATTGAGAATGCCTGATAGACCGAGCCCCCGACTTCTCTGTCCATACATGGACAGTGACGTCAGGAGAGCGGAATCCTCTGCCAGAGTGGGCTGGGACCTCCGCTCCAGGAGTAACCCCTTGACGTCACTGTCCATATATGCCGCCGGGGCTTCTCCAGGAGCGGTACCCCCTGCCAGAGCGTGTTTGGCCACTAGACATTCCGCTCCTACAGGGGGCTACAGTGGTGCTAAATAAGGGGGAAGGGGATTGACATCTACAGGCAGGGGGTACCATCTACAAGACAGGAGTCCCCGGCCAGAGATCTTGCGATCCACTGGCCGGGGATTCCATGGTTGAAAACCCTGACTTCACAGTCCTTATATGGACAGAAATATCAAGGGCTTCCCCGGTAGCCGCGCTCAAAGTAGCGCTGAGTGCGGGTAGTCCTCGGCCAGAATCAGTTTTTACTGGCTGTTACAAGGATGGTTTCCTGAAAAATGGGTAGTAAAAAAGGATTACTTACCAGTATGATTTTCCTTTAACCTCCACAACAGCACCACTAGGAGGAATTCCCCACCTCCAACGAGCCAGGAAACCGTTTAAATTCCCCCTCCTCCTTACCCTCTCCAGTTAATTCCCAAGACTTTATAACATACAGGATAAGAATCTTAATAATCTCCAAATAAATTTAGGGAAAAGGGTGGGAAAAAACCCGGTGCTGTCATGGAGGTTAAGAGGAAAATCAAATTACTGGTAAGTAATTATTTTACCCTCTACACCTCCATGACCGCACTACCAGGAGGATTAACAGGTTTTTTTTCTAGGCGGGGGGAGGGGAGATGATGACCTATAAAACTACAGCCAAAGCCAAAGTCTTGGTTGGACATTACATCCCATCTATAGTTTCAAAAAAAATAAAATAAAAGTATTCGGACTAGTCCATGTCGCAGCTCTACAGATCTGCTCGATCGACGCAGAATCACTCTCAGCCCGGGAGGTAGAAACAGCTATGGTTGAATGAGCTTTAAGCAGCAAGGGGGACTTCTCCATGACTTTGTAGGAATGGGAGATCGCTTCCTTGATTCGTTTTGAAATAGAAGCCTTTCTTGCCTTGTGAACGGTTTTTATTATGGGACTGAATTAACATTTGCTCCTGCCATCTGAAAGATTTTGTTCTGTCTAAATAGGTTAGGATACATCTTCCGATATCCAATGTATAAAATTCTGCCTCCTTTTTAATCTTAGGGGGAAGCGCAGAAAGAAGGAAGGGGTATCTCTTGCCGACAATGAAATCTGGACACTACCTTTGGAAGAAAAGAAGGTAAGGGCCTTAGGATTCTATCTTCCTGGATATTCAAATAGGAGATAAGGATTGTATTTCTCCAACTCTGCAAGCAGATGTTATTGCTAGAAGAAAAAACAGGTCTTCAGGGTTAAGAATTTCAAGGAAGCATCCCGAATTGGTTCAAAAGAATGTCTGGTGAGTGCCATCAGTACTAAATCCATATCACAAGGAGAGACTCTGGAAATAATTGAAGCTGCCATATGAGAAGTTGCTCTGAAGAATATCTTAACCCACGGATGGTCCGCTAACCCCTGATCCAGGAAGGCACAGAGATGCAGTATGGACTTTCAAGGTACTAGTTCTTAAGCCCAAGTTGAGACCTGACTGAAGAAAATACAGGATAGAGGATATCTTGGGTTGGAGAAGAGAATCCGTTGAAGAGGTTTGTTTCACGAAGGAGAGGAAGGTTCTCCAACCCCAGTGGTAAATCTTTGAGGTGACCTTTTTCCTGCTCTTCAATAATGTACCTACCACTTTTTTTTTTAAAGGCCCTTCTCCATCAACATGTTCCGTTCAACATCCAAGCTGTAAGATGAGGACCCTGGAACAGAGAGTCCCACCTGGGAGGTAGATGCCAGTGTGCTTTTTGAGACATCCTCAGTAATAGTGGAAACCATAACCTCTGGGGCCAATTAGAATAACCCTCGGTTACTCCTCCAAACACCTTCAGCATGCTGGGGATGAGAGGGAATGGAGGAAAGACATATAGGAGTTAGCCCCTCCAGGTTTGAGACAGGGCATCTACTCCTGACGGATTGTCCTTGTATGACAGGGAAAAGTGCTTCATTAGCTTCCTGTCTGCGAACAGATCCATTTCCGGCTGTCCCCATCATCTGAAGGTTTTTGAATATCTGCAGATTTAGACACCACTCTTGGAAACAAGGTCTGTCTGCTCAGGTAGTGTGCTATCTGATTTTCTGTTCCTCTTAGATGTATGACTGTTAGAGATAGAACATTTTGCTCGGCCCAGATGAATGTGTTCTGATACCTGACAAAGGAGCCAGCTTCTCATTCCTCGTTTGTTCAGCTATGCTACCGTAGAGACAGTCTGAAAATATCTGGATGTCTTTGTCTTTTAAGTAGACTTTAAGGCTGCCAGAGCTTCCCAGAATGCAGTTAGCTTTCTTAAGTTTGATGAAGCTCTTGATAGAGAAAGGTTCCATGATCCTTGGACCATGTTTTGACCTGAATGGGCTCCACATCCAGACTGACTGGAATCTGTAGTTATGACTACTGGGTACCTCCTGATAAATTTTCTTCTTGTATCCACCAAATCAGATGGTTTTATTCTGAAAAGAATCCTCCACTTGTTACTTCGATTCCTACTTTTTGTCCCAGCAGGACATAAGGAAGTACTGGAGAATTTGCGAGTGCGCCTGGGCTCATCGGACTGCTGGAATGGAAGACGTTAGTAACCCCAATACTGACATTGTCTCTCTTATAGAAGCCGATGTTTAATAAATGAAGAAAGTTCATCAAGTTTATCACTCTGGATCTCCCATCTGACTTAGTGACTAGAAATAAAGGGGAATAAAAACCCTGGCTGCGCTCTGAAGTCTGGACTGGAATTACCACCTGTCTCTACAGGAGAATTTCTATTCTACAACTCCTGCTGACGAGAAAAGGGGCTTAATATCGATGTTCATACAAAATTCTCTGGGGGAAGTGAACTGAACTCCAGGTTTTAACCCCGAGATACGATATCCAATATCCATGAGCTTGAAGAAATCCCTGACCATGTATGGGCGAAGAATTTTAATCTGCCTCCCACAAACTCCCTTGCATCATTGAGTATTTCTGGAGGGGCCTTCTCCAGCGTTATCATTAAACAGTGTTTTTCTGCCTCTGATTTTGCCATCTTGGATTACCCTCTTTTCTTAACTTCCTGAGGGTTTCGCCTCTGGTTTCTGAAAGGTCCATCTTTGCTGGAAGAAACGGGTTTCAGAAGGAAACCTTTTTCCTGTCCGAGGCTCTCTCCAGGATATAGTCTAGCCCAGAGCCGAATAATCGATCACCCTCACAGGCTGTGGAACACAACATAGACTTGGACGCCGTATCTCCTGCCCAGGAACGAAGCCAGATAGCTCTTCTGGCAGAATTGGAGAGAGCGGCTGTTCTAGCATTAATCCTGACAGAATCGCCAATGCATCAGGAATAAAATCCAATGACCTCTGAAGTACCAGCATGGAGACAAAAATCTGGTCTCTTGGAGTTTTGGATCTTGGAGGATCTTCTAGTTGCTCCATCTTAATATTTAAATCGTAGCTAAACATTTGACAAACTTCTAACATGTCATAGTGACGTCAGAAGTTTAGATTGGTGGGGGTCCGTGCACTGATGCATCGGCTTTCCGGAAAAAGCCGGACAATAAGTGGCTGAGCGCTCACACGAGCGCATTAGCTTCTTCGTTTAAGCGATTTCAAGCAGGTGCTTGAAATCGCTTAAACGAAGCAGCTAATGCGCTCGTATGAGCGCTCAGCCACTTATTGTCTGTTCGGCTTTTTCCGGAAAGCCGATGTATCGGAGTACGGGCTCATAGACTTTCTATTGAGTCCGTACACGGATACATTTACTTCGGGAAAAAGCCAAACAGACAAGAAACGGCTGAGCGCTCACACGAGTGCTTCGTTCTAGCGATTGGTGGGGGGGGGGGGGTCTCAGTGCTCAGACCCCCACCAAGCCAAACTTCTCACATGTCACTAGGACATGTCAATAGTTTGTCAAATTTTTAGCTACACTTGAAAGATCTTGCCGTACAGGTCACAGCAATACTTAGTTTGAGAGCTGCTGTACTAGCCTCCCAGGTTCGTTTAAGGATACCCTTTTTATCCATAGGGTCCTTTAATAATCCCATGTCCACAAATGGCAGGGAAGAGAGTTTTGAAATTCTCACTACCGGGGCATCAATTTTGGGGGTATTCATCCCATTTCTCGGAATCTTCATCCGCAAATGCGTATTTATGCTTGAAGTGTCTAGGAACAAATAGCCTTTTCTCAGGGTCTGTCCGCTCTTTTTTTAAATAAATTTCTTAATATTTTTGTGGACCGGGAAAACCCACCTCCTCTGAGTCCCTCAAGCCTTCTACAGACCTGGACTCCTTGATATCTGCTATCTTTATAGTGGCCCCGATTGCTTTAAGAAGCTGATCTGTGTCTTCTGCAGAAGAAAAAAACGAAAAAAAAAAAAAAGGGGGGGGGGTCTTCCACTATCATGATCTCATGGATCGTGGCTCTGACATCCATCAGGAAAAGGGGGAATAGGATTTAGGCTGGATTCACATGAGCATGTTACGTCCGTAAAGGACGGTACGTATTTCGGCCGCAAGTCCCAGTTCGAACACACTGCAGGAAGCCGGGCTCCTAACATCATAGTTATGTACGACGCTAGGAGTCCCTGCCTCGCTGCGGGACAACTGTCCCGTACTGTAATCATGTTTTCAGTACGGGACAGTAGTTTCACGGAGAGGCAGGGACTCCTAGCTTCGTACATTATTATGCTAGGAACCCGGCTCCCTGCAGTGTGTTCGGTCCGGGACTTGCGGCCGAAATACGTTTCGTCCTTTACGGACGTAGCATGCTCATGTGAATCCAGCCTAAATCTTATTTCCCCTCTTCCGGATGGATGTCAGAGCCTGACATTTCCTGTGGGTTAGATCTAGAAATGGAAGGCATGGGAGACGGTGGGTGACCCTGAGAATGCCACATCCACCTCTTCCCGTATCATTCTTATATTTTGTAGAAGGGAATGGGGATTCCTCACTTACAACCTTCTCCATCATCTTTGGCATAAGGGTTTCATATGTGGTAGGAAGAGATTTCTTGCAAATGCCATACTTCTCAGTAGGTCAGACCTTTTGAATTCCCCCTTTACCTCCCTGAAAAAATAAAAAATAAAAAGTCTTTCAGTCAAATATTGAGGCTTTTCAGAGGGAGGGGGTTATATAAAAAAATATAACCACATTCTTACCAGGCTAGGGGCTCCGGATGGGTCAGCAGACTCTGCACGGGACATCTTGGCTGAACTGGTAACAAATTCAGCAAGTAGCGGCCCTGAAATAACTCATCTACTACCCTGAGCAAACCAGCACAGCTGGCTTTTAAAAGATTTTGGCACCAAAACATTTGAAAACGTAGACACTGTACATTTAAGAGGCTGCTATGCTGCTATGACGCATGCATGCACGCTAACCACCTTTAGATGCTAGAGACAACGGTCCCACGTGCAGCAAGGGGACATCCTGGAGTCTAATGGTGCTTTAGTTAGCACTGACCCCATTACCTCGGTGGATAGGTCTGGAAGCATGGGGCTGTCAAGGAGCTGGAGAGGCATCTGTTGCTCGGAGTCCAGCTGCCTGCCCTGGTTCTCCCTCAGAAACACCGCTCATTCATCCAGGGGGGGGGGGGGAGAGAAAAGACCGGGGCGCTTGAAGAAAAAAAAAATAACAATAATTAAAAAAAAAAAAAGAAACATTGATCCCACAGGGCAGGCTTATCCTGTGCCAAGGGTTAGGAAACAACTGGAGAGGCTAAGGAGGAGAGGGAATTTAAACTGCTTCCTGTCCCGTTGGAGGCAGGGAATCCCTCCTGGTGGTGCGGGCATAGAAGTGTAGAGGGAAAAACTGATCCATTGACTTCCATGGGAGCAGTCTGGCCGTGAAAATGGCCAAAAATAGGACATATCCTATTTATTTTTTTTAACTGCCAGTATTAACGTGCCATAAAAATTTTTTTAAAAAATGGCCGTGTGAACGCAACCATAGAACTTCTTGTTCTGAATACGGACGTTTGACAGCCGTTAAAAAAACACAGCCGTCACACGGCTGTTTCACGGTCATGTGAGTGTAGTCGTATATTGTTCATATTTTTTAAATATGACATATTTCAATGTGGTAATAACGTCGGAATGCTTAAACCTATCCAAGCGATTCTGAGACTTTTCTCGTGACACATTGGGCTTCATGTTCGTGGTAAAATTTGGTCGATAAATTCAGTGTTTATTGGTGAAAAATTGCAAAATAGAGAAATTTATTTAAAAAATAGCATTTTTCAGAATTTAAATGCATCTGCTTGTAAAACAGACGGTTATACCACCCATAATATTTACTAGTTCACATTTCCCATATGTTTACTTTAGATTGGCATTGATTTTTGAACATTATTTTCTCTTTCTTGGACGTTACAAGGCTTAGAACATAAACAGCAGTTTCACATATTTTTAAGAAAATTTCAAAAGCCTTTTTTTTTTTAAGGTACATGTTCAGTTCTGAAGTGGCTTTGAGGGGCCTATGTATTAGAAACCCCGATAAAACATCCCATTTTAAAAACTAGACCCCTCAAAGTATTCAAAACCGCATTTAGAATGTTTTTTTTTTAACCCTTCAGGCATTTCACAGGAATTAAAGCAAAGTGGAGGTGAAATTTGCAAATTTCATTTTTATTGCTGAATTTCAATTTTATTAATTTTTTTTTGAACACGGAAGTTTTTACCAGAGAAACACTACTAAATATGTATTGTCCAGATTCTACAGTTTTTAGAAATGTCCCACATGTGGCTCTAGTGCGCTCGTGGACTAAAACACAAGCCCCAGAAGCAAAGAAGGAACTAGTGCATTTTGAGGCCTCTTTTTTATTAGAATATATTTTAGGCAGAATGCCAGGTTTGAAGAGGTGTTGAGGTGCCAAAACAGTAGGAATCCCCCAAATGTGACCCTATTTTGGAAACTACACCCCTCAAGGAATTCATTTATGGTAGTTACCATTTTGACCGCACAGTTTTTGGACAGCACCTGTTTGAATTGGGCTGTGAAAATGTAAAAAAAAAAATCATTTTTTTCAAAAAGATGTCATTATTTATCAAAATTTCTTATTTTCAAAGGTAACAAAATACTCCATTTTGTTGCCCAATTTCTCCCGAGTGCAGCAATGCCCCATTTGTGGTGATAAACTGCCGTTTGGGCCCATGGGAGGGCTCAGAAGGAAATGACCACCATTTGGCCTACTGGGGATTTTTTGGTGCGAAGTCATGTATGCAGAAGCCCCTGAGGTACCAGTACAGTTGAAACCCCCAAGAAGTGACCCCGTTTTAAAAACTACACCCTTGAGGCATTCATCTAGGAGGTGTAGTGAGCATTTTGACCGTACACATACACCCCATAAACTGTAATGTGGGTTCTCACGGGTACGGCAATACCCTCAATGTGGCTGTTAGCTGCCTGCAGTGGCGGATTATCATATGGCCGTTTCGGGCGGCCGCCCGGGGCCCGAGGCTCCCAGAGGGCCCATGGCAGCCCGAACCGCACATCATCTCCTAAATCTATTCAGCGCGCTAGTGCTGCTAACTGCCGAAGATGAGGAGGAGCAGGGAATTGGCCGGGAAAGGGGTAGGACACGCCTCCCTGACAAGTGCGGGCCGCCGCTATTGAGTGACAGAACAGCGACGGACGGCTGTTCTGTTACTCCAAAGCAGCAAGAGAAGAGCCGGGCGGGCGGTCACCGGCGCTGAGGTCAGTACAGGCTTATCCTCCTGCCCAACTGGTTCCCGACCGCTGGCTGTATTTTTACGGCCAGCGGTCAGGGACGGGTCCTTAAAACCCGAGCCATAGACTTTCTACGGCTCGGGTTTTAACTTGCTGCCCGCGCGATCGGGCAGCTGAATGTCGGGTCAGTGACTGCCGGGGACCCTGAGGAGAAGATAGGAGCAGCTTTCGCTGCTTCTGTCTTCTCTGATGTCTTTTACACAGCGCTCAATGAACGCTGTGTAAAGGAATAGAGACAGCAGCAGTGTCGCTGTCTCTATTCCTCCCGGTGATCATGTGACAGCTCACATGATCGCCGGGTGCCGTTAGTTGCAGGCTGCTGCTGGGTCTTATAGACCCAGCACAGCCCTATTAGTGACAATAGTCACTATGAGAGGGCTGATTTCCCCTGTAACTGGGGCTGCTGTGCAGCTCCAGTTAGTGGAAAAACATTGTGTAAAACAAAGAAAAAAAAAATATATAAAGTTCCCCAAAGGTCTTTTTTGACCTTTGAGGAACAGACCATAGTAATAAA